>NC_050576.1:45631101-45931101 GCF_011100635.1 Trichosurus vulpecula
TACAACTACTACTACTTCTATTACAACTACTACTACTACTTCTATTACAACTACTACTACTTCTATTATAACTACAACTACTACTTCTACTACAACTACTACTTCTACTACAACTACTACTACAACTACTACTTCTACTACTACTACTTCTATTATAACTACTACTTCTACTACTACTTCTATTACAACTACTACTACTACTTCTATTACAACTACAACTACTACTTCTATTACAACTACTACTACTACTTCTATTACAACTACAACTACTACTTCTATTACAACTACTACTACTACTTCTATTACAACTACTATTATTACTTCTATTACAACTACTACTACTACTACTACTACTATTAATCACAGATAAGACACAGTCACTGTGCTGCATGGAATATAATCTCATGGGGAAATTGCACCTCCTTTGTGAGATTTTGCAATTTCTCTCACACTCTTCTCATCCCCAAGTTAGGCTGGATAGGGGCTAGACTTGAAGTGTTAGAGTGACCAAGAAGGGAACTCTTTATACAATCTATTAAGTAATGAATAGATTGTGACCTGGGTTGGTAGGTTGAGTTGAAGCCCAACTCAAAAGCAACCTCCCTCTCCATGAAGTTCTCCCTACTCCTCCAGGAAGTCATGCCTTTCTCCCCCTTCAGATCTTGCACAACGCTATATTGGCCCTTCTGTCATGCATTTATCATGTATTATACTTAATTGTAGAATGTGAGAACTGGAAGGGACCTTAAGGGCCATGTAGTCCACATTCTTCATCTTAGAAATGGGAAAAAGGGACCTCAAGAGGATATGGGATCTAGAAGAGCCTCAGAGGGCAGTTAATCCAACCCTCTCATTTTACAAAGGGAAAACTGAGACCCAAGGGGTAAAATCACTCTTCCAAGGTCACTCAGCTAGTTACATAGCAGGGCCACATGTCAAAACTAGATTCTCGGCCTCCGGATCCCTCAGTCCTTCCTCTGCCTCCTTCCTGCCTGGAACCCTACTGTCACTCGTGTGGTTTGTTGAAAATTGATTAAGGATTTTCATTTATGTAACTGCTGTGTTAGGGGAACATTCATTTCTGTAGATTTTTATTTTTAGGGTTTGCATTTTTTATGAACACAAGCCAGCCCAGGAACTAAAAGAAATTAGACTGCTGGGAAGTAATTTAATAATTGTAACATTTGTATAGCACTTTGAAGTTTGCCAGGCACTTTGCATACTTCATCTCATTTAAACTCCACAGCAGCTCTTGGAGGTACTGAAGGTGTTATTAGCCCAATTTTACAATAGAGGCTCAAAGAAGCTTGCTCATGGTTCCTTGACAAGTAAGCACCAAAGGTGGGATTCAAACCCATGTTTTTCCTAACTTCCAATCCAGAAGCTAAGACTGTTATCCATTATAGCTCACATGCATAGTGTGACTACTAATGTTGCCCATCGTCAGAGGTATGCTCGTGTGTTTTCGGTAAATAAGGGAAGGGGCTTGTATTTCGCATCTGCACCTAGACTGGACTCAGGTGACAGCAATTGTTTCTGCTGTTGGCTAAGGATGTTTCAGGTAACAGTGAACATTAACCAATTACCCCTCTCATCGCTCTCAGGAGGTAGGTAATGATTATGGCAATGCTTGGCTGGAGTAACTCAGAATGTCTTAATAATCACTTTACAGAAGCTCACCATGAGAACCAAATTACATTAAATGGGCAAACCAAGTCAGCTGTGAGAATCAACCTTAGGAAATAAAATACCGCGGGGTTTTTATTCTGGAAAAATTCAATTAACAGTTTGCCTTAAAAAAGAAAAAAGGGAGGAAAAAAACTTTGACCAAAAGGCTTGGGCACTGGGGGAGATGGATTGTGTAAGATCAGACTTGTCATGTGAGAAGGCAGCATGGTATAGGAGATAGAATGTTGGATTTGGAGTAAGGAACATTGGTGCTTCAGTTCTGCCCAGAACCCTGTGCTGGTCTCTGAGCCTCAGTTTCCCCCACTGTGGAGTGGAAATCATGATAGCACCTGCCTGATGGGGTGCCATAAGAGTTACACTGAAAGTGCTCTGCAAACTGTAAAGTGCTCAACAAACTCTCAAGTTTGTATGTGTGAGCTGTTATTGTAAGCAGTAGCATTTGCAAACGATGATCCAATAGAGATGACAATTTAATTGTTGTAAAGTTAAGTAAACTCTACCTGGGACAAAATAGAGCACCTGTGTGGCTTGCTGATTGGTTGGTTATTGTTGATGTAATGGGGCATTTCAGGATCCGGTAAAGAACAAACGGGGTCCCCGCCCTCAAGAAGCTTACAGTCAATAGGGAAGCCTAGACTGTTGCAGTAACCTCCTAACAAATCCTTCTGCCTCCAGTCTTTCCCCTTCTATTCCACTATTCATCTTAAGGCCAAATTAACTCTGATTATGTACTGCCTCTGCTCAAAAGTGTTCCCTAATACCTACTGAAGAAAGCTCAAACCCCTTAGTTTGCCATCTAAGTCTTTCACTCTCTATCTCTACTACTGCCTTCTCCCTTCTCTCAACATATTCTTTATATTCAACCCTAATGGAGCCACTTGTCATCCTCCGTAGATGATGCTCTATACTTTCTGCTATCTGTGCCTTTGTTGATACCATTCTCTATATGTGGAAGGTCCCAGCCTCCACTTGCCATCTGTGCCTTTTGAAATCTTACCCATCCTTCACTGCTAAGCTCATGTGTAACCATCACTAAGAAGCCTTCCCTGATCTCCCCATGTGGAGGTAAGGTCTGGCTTTTTAAATGATTGATTAGCCATCACACAATGCTTTGGCCCTCTTGTACGCACTTATGTTCTGTTATGCATTACAGTTGAACAGGTATGTGTCATAACCCCCTGTGTATTACAAATGCCACAAGTGCAGTCCTCTGGACATAGTATCACAGACCTAAAACTTGAAGAAACTAAAGAAGCCATCTAGCCCTTCATTTGACAGATAAGGAAATTGAGGTGGAATTTGAGTACAGCTCCTCTGACCCAGAAACCAGTTCTCTTCTTCCTGTGCCATAAATTCTCATTGAAGTTGTTGAAGTTGATAAGCTAACATGTTACTAATATAAATATGCACAAATAGAATGTATTTAATGAAAGGGGTAAGTCATAAACAGGGCTGATGAATTGGAGAATAGTTTGCATCAACCAAAGAATGTTTCCTGAAAGAAGTCACCACTGGGCTACGGTCTAATGGGAGAGGGATGCAGCTAACTGCATGGGAAGAAGGTGGCTAAAAAGACTAAGCTAATCCCAGGATGAGCATGTTGACCAGATGTTGGAGTGTCTGGTATTATTGGAAATATTTTTCTTTTGTTTCTACTTCTGCCCAACACAAACCCTGCACCAGATATGCCAGTCTGACTATTACCAGGAAGATCCCATCATGTGTGGGTGGCACATCAGAGATGCATCAGCAACGCTTGGCCACTTGACTTCCATGTGTTTGTTCCTGTCATTTCTCATCAGCTTTCATCTTGTTCTCTCTTTTTCCCATCAATCCAAATTTTATACTTCTTCCAATATTTGTTGTTATGGTTGTTGTTCAGTCACGTCCAACTCTTTGTGACCCAATTTGGGATTTTCTTGGTAGAGATGCTGGAGTGGTTTTCCATTTCCTTCTTTAGCTCATTTTGCAGATGAGGAAATTGAAGCAAACAGGGTTAAGTAACTTTCCCAGGGTCACACAACTAGTAACTGTCTGAGGCCAGATTTGAACTCGGAAAGATGAGTCTTCCTTACTTCAGGTCCAACACTCTATGCGCTATGGTGCCACCTAGCTGCCCTATGTTGCCTTCTAGTATATGATCTAATCTCCTCCCTAAAGCCTTCCCTGACTTCTCCACTCATCTCTCTGTCTCCAAACACCTAGAATATGTATTGTCTATACAATTCAGAATTATGGAGTGTCAGAGTTGGAAGGGACCAATCCAAGGCCAATTCATACCTGAACAAAATGCCCAACAAATGGTTATTAGGTCTCTATTTGAAGATACCCAGTGAGGGGAAACCCATCACTCCCTGGAAGGCTATTCTCTTTTTAAATAGCTTTTGATGTTTTTCAATTGTGTCCAACTCTCCAAGACCCCATTTGGCATTTTCTTGGAAAAGATTCTGGAGTGGTTTGCTATTTCTTACTCCAACTCATTTTACAGATGAGGAAACTGAGGCAAACAGGGTTAAATGACTTGCCCAGGGGGACACAGCTAGTAAGTGTCTGAGATCGAATTTGAACTCAGATCTTCCAGGCTCCAGGCTTGGTGCTCTATCCATTGTGCCACT
The DNA here is from genome assembly GCF_011100635.1 of Trichosurus vulpecula. Taxonomy (NCBI): domain Eukaryota; kingdom Metazoa; phylum Chordata; class Mammalia; order Diprotodontia; family Phalangeridae; genus Trichosurus; species Trichosurus vulpecula. Next base: position 45,635,406 of record NC_050576.1, read on the forward strand.
TAGCTGCCCTTGAATAGCTTTAATTGTTAGCAATTTTCCTTACATAAAGCCAAACCTACTCTTTCTCAACCTCTACCCATTGCTACTCTGCTCTCTGGAGCTAAGAAAAAAAGGCTAGTTTTGTCTCTTATTCCTTGCCCTGTTCATCAAATACATGTGTGTTGTACACATATATACAAATATGCACATATATACATATATACACCTACATACATAGCATGTATATATGTACATACACATAAGCATATATGTATTTATGTCTATCTTCAATTCTATAAACATCTATTAGGTAGCTTTTATCTGTTAGGCACAGTGCTGGGTGCTAGGAAAATGATTTTTTTAATAGTCCTGTAATTTCCATGGTGCAGGACGGAAACGTCCTCTACCAACACAGATTAGCACTTGTTGGCTGAATCGCTATGGAGTTCAGTGATCTGTCCTGGGTCACACAGCCAGGATGTGTCAGAGACAGAACTTGAACTCTGGTCTTCCTGGCTCCCTGTTCTCAAGAAGTTTTATATTCTATGTGTCTTGTCTTCCCAGTGAGATTATAATCTCTTTGAAAATGAGGGCCATGTCTTTTGCTTATCTCTATCTGCTACAGTGTCCAACATGGTTCCCTGAACATAGTAGGCATTAAATTAATACTTGTTAAATTTTTGTTGAATAAATAGAATGTGAAAATGAAGAGCAAACATATAAAAAACAACCCTAGGTTCCACAAATATAAAAATTCCACTTTTAAAAGAAATATTATTGGTTAGCACAAATATTTTAAACACAAACTATCTCCTTTAATCTTTAAAAAAAAATGCCAGGTTACATTTATAGTATCTACAAGATGGAGTGTCAATGATTTGCAGTGTCTTCATTTGTAAAACGAGGGTAGGCTAGGGTGATTTCTAAGGTCTTTTCCAGCTCTGAATCTATGATTTTAAGAGTACTGAAAGAGTATTGGTCTTGGATTTGGATTTGGAACTCTTGGGTTCTGTCACTACTTGTTTCACCTATACCTCTCTGAGCCCCAGTTTCCTTTTCCTCGGTAGACTGTAAGTTTCTTGAGGGCGAGTACTGTTTTTATTTTTATCTTTGTAGGCCCAGTATCTAGCAAAATGCCTGGTACAAAGTAGACAATAAGGGCTTGTTGAATTAACTTATGAGAATAGGACCCATTTTCCAAATACCAGAAATTTGGTAAGCTCAGGAAAGGAAGGGCTGGGTCTATTGTGACAGTGGGGACAATAAGATGACAAGTTCTGCTAGGCAAGATGGTGGACCTTGGAAAAGGGTGCTATTGCAATGGGGTCCTAAGGGTGGCTGAGTGGGAGCTGCAGGATTAAGTCTGGATCAATAGAGGATGTCTATTACCAAGCAGAGAAAGGGTACCTTCTTCTACTGCTCCCATTCTATTTCAGCACCTTGGGGCAAAGCCCTATTCTTTTCATGCTCGTTATAGCTCTGTTTGTAAATCATAAGAAGGAAAAGTACTTTTTTAGAGAGGGGATGATGATGAGAGGAGTGTGTGTGTGTGTGTGTGTGTGTGTGTAGAACAAATGGATGCTTCTAGGGAAAATTAGGTTGCTAGGAAAAAAGAAAGGAGAAAGTAAAGATGGCTAGGGTATACTGATCAAATCCACAGAATCCTTGGAGGCTATATCTGAGCCCAGAATAAGTATGCAGAGCAAATCCTAAACAAAATCCTAAAAATGCCAGAGGTCATAGGCAAAGTTGATGAGGGAGTCAGATACTAATTCGGAGAATTTAGACCAGAAGTCAATCTGAATATAGAGGGAACCCAAGCAGGAAAGAGTACTGTTCTTCCAAATGCCAAAAAGTAGGCTCAGACCAAGAAAATAGGGTGGAATAGGGTGAATGTGGCCAGGGGAGCCATAACTCCTCAGGGTCAGGGACTTGAAAGAAAGCCAGGAAACTAAAGGGAAGTGATGAGTCTCTGTACCTGGAAGGAACTGTTTGTTACTTTAAACTGTGCCCTCACCCTGTGGCCATCAGGGGACCCACTGCTTTAACTCTGAATCAAGCTAATTAAATAACATAAACTATGCTTATGAGGTGCCACAATTATATATGGTTTGTAGCCCAAAATTTCCTCCCACTGGAGTCAAGTTTAATTGTGCACCTAAATCGTCATTGTGTTCTGGACTGCAGTGGGCAAGGTGGTGAGTCATACTAATGCCTCCAATTTGCACACTCTTTTAGCTTTTACAAAGTGCTGGCCTCACAACAACCCTGCTGAGTAAAAGAGCTACTGGTGAAGGTTCCTGAGGGAATGGGGGCGAAACTGTTCTCAGGTAATTGGTCTTTGCTGGGGAAAATGCCCCCCACCTTTTTTTACTTAACCCCTGCATGGCTGAAACATTCAAGGATAAAAACAGCATCTGCTTTCAATCAGGCAAAGCCAGATACATGATCACACTTGATCCCCACAACAGCCCTGTGAGGGAAATGCTGTTTATCCCCATTTTACAGATAAGGAAAACAAGATTTGTCCAGGGTTATACAAAGCTGTTGAGTGTCTGAGGAGGAATATAAGCCCGAGTCTTCCTGACTCTGTTAGACCACATTACTGTTGTGAGGATGACTATCCCATCAAATAATCAGTCAGCAAGCATGTATTAAGTGCCTACTATTTGCCAGGCACTAGGGATACAGATGCAAAGAACAGTTTCTACTCAAGGAATTTACATTCTAATGGGAGAGATGACAGATACATTTATAAGTGTGTATGCAAGAAAAAATATAAAGGGAATACATACAAAGTACTTAAGAGTTAATCAGGAAAGGTTTCATCTAAAAAGAGGCTCTACTTTTAATCTTGGGCAATCATGTTCTTGAGATCATAGTCTTAGAAGCACAAGGTTCCAGAAGGTTTAGTGATTTGCCTAAGGTCACACCAGGTAGGAAGTATCAGTGGGGGTGGAAGGGTGGGGATTGAACCCAAATCCTCTGACTTGGGTTCTTTCCAGTGTGCTTTCTCCTATGACTTGATAACTTGTCATCTCATCTGTGCATCAGGGCATAAAACAATTTCATGGGCAAAAGTTGTTTGAATCCTTTCCAAGGCAGTTTGCTTAGCTAGGGCCAAGACAGAGGTGCTGTCTGGCTGTTCAGCATCATAGCCATGTCCGATGGCCCTGTAGCAACAGGACAGAGGAAGATTGGTGACTTGATCTTCTGCCTTGGTGATGCTCAAACACAAAAACTCCATTGGGGGGTGAGCATGGGGAGTAGTGGTGAAGGTTACAAAACCTTCTGTACTCTTTCAGCTTGCTCAATGTTCTCTGGTTATTGGGGGGGCCGGGAGTGTGTGGAAGGGGCTAACGAGAAAGAACAGGCAGGTGCACCAGGCATATAGTGTCATTTTCCTCCCGCTGACGATCAGCAGCTGTCAGAGACCAGTTTCCTAATGAACACGGGGAGCTAAGTGAAATTGATCAGGCCAGTCCCACGTTGCCTAAAGACTGGAGTTGCTTAATGCAGCCTCGGGCCTGGAGCAGATTATGCTCACAGCGGCTTAACAGTTCTATCCAAATTGGTTTTCAAAAAGTTGTGCTTAGATGGGAATCACTGACGCAGAATCGGTGGTACCTTTTCTTTCAGGAGCAAACGCTGCCCTCTCTCTCTCTCCCCTCCAATCCCCTTCCTCTAGGCACACCCCCCTCCCAATTACTCCTACCCCAAAACATGTTCAAAACAAGACATTTAGGGAAAAAATGAATCAAATCACACTGCGTTCTTGTACCATTAAAAACACACTAAAGCAAAACAAAGCTTGAAAAACATCTCTAAAAAGTGAGGTGGGTATTTGGAGGGAAAAAAGGCGAAAGGATGTGTAAATGTGAGTTTCTCGGTGTACTTAACCAAAAGCAAAGTCACCATAGCAACTGCTAAATCCATTCCAGTCTAATGTTTTGGGAAAGGAAGGGAAGGGAATGTGCCTGAAAGGCATCAGTTTGTAGGATTTTGCTTGTTTTTTTTTGTTTTTGTTTTTGTTTTGGAGGGGAAATGAGCAGGAAAAGGACTAAGCTGGGGAAGGATCAGTCACTATTAAAAATCAGAAATCAAATAGTCAATACCATCCAGAAAGGACCAGAAAGTCCTAGAAAAAGCAAAAAACAGCTTGGATTGAGATAAATGGCCGGTTGGTGGAGCTGTTGTTTCATCACGACTACATCGCCCCAGACACTAGGACTGGGAAAAACAAGTCCTGAATAGCAAAGGGTTTGAGGATGACTAGGCAGGAATAAAATTACTTTTTTTTCCCTCCTCTACAGGACTTTGGGGCTCATTTGCTAAGCCCCCTCTGTCCTCAAGTTACTTTTCAACTTTCAACTCTCAGAGTTATATACTTTGTCCTCTGCAGAGGCTGAATCATTTCAATTCAATCCAATACAGTTCAATTCATTTCAGTGTGGTGCTGAGCAAGGGGGACCAGACTGGCTCCCAGACATATCCACAGGGTGACCTCGAACATGTCCTTTGACCTGTGAGACCTCAGCATCCTTGTATAAGAAATAAACAGGTTGGATCTGTTGTGATTGCTTCCAGATCTCACATTCTATGATTATATCATTTTGCTTTGATAGACATTTATCAGGTAGCTACTGTCAGCCAAGCACTTCCCTGGGAGTAGATGGGAGGAAGAAGAGGGTTTCGAAGTAGATCTGAAAATTTGGATATGAGAAGTCCCCTCCTTTGTAAAGCTTATAGCTGAAGTAGTAAAAAGGCACCTGCATCTGTGGAGCTGTTGAAGGGATGCTGGTTTTAGACTCAGAATATCTGGGTTTGGGTCTAGGCTCTACCACTTTCTAGCTGTATAACCTAGAGTAAGCAGCTTCCCCTGTCTGGATCTCAGTTTCTTAATCTGTAAAATGAGGGAATTTGGACCAGATCAGGGGTTTTTAACCTGGGGGTGGTGGTCTGTGATCTTTCTATAAATGTATATATATATATGTAACTGTATTTCAATATGATTGGTTTCCTTTCTAGTCCTTTACATTTTCTCTCACGCCTTTAAAAACATGATTTTGAGAAGTGGTCCTAGGCTTCAAGAAGCAGCTGCCCAAGGGGGCCAGAACACACAAAGAAGATTAAGGTCCTCCGGACTAGATAACACTGAAAGTCCCTTCCAGGTCTATCATTCCATTATTGTGTGACACATATACAGAACAGGATAATAGAAAATAATATAAGTGCACAAGAGAGGTGAAATGTGCTATCAGAGACAAGGAAGGTCATTATATCCTGGTGAAATCAGGGAACCTTTCAAGGAGGAAACAGTAATTGAGTTGGACCATAAAAATGGGTAGACATTCAATCTACTGTGGAGGGGTTAGGTGGGGGGTGAGGGAGAGGGATGAGGAGAGGTATATTTTAGGAGAGACAGTGGTGTGAACAAAGGCACAGAAATATATTATAGAGTCTGTAGGGGCCAGCAGCGTGAGATAAAGCCCATGAGCCTTGCAGATGAGGGGCTCTCCCTCTGGGTGCTCAGAGTTCACACAGACACAGTGACTATGTTTTATCTCTGAACACACCTTGTTAAAAAGGAGATAAGAGGGTGGACTCCAATCCCTCCTCCAGTTTCAGCGTGCCCAGGGGCTTCTGTCTCTATACCAACGCAAACAACAGCCTCAAGCTTTCCAAATTCAAGGTCGGTAATCAGAGATGGCCCTCAGAGATAAAGGCAAGGGTAGTATAGCCAATATCTGAGTGACCCAAAAATCCCAAGAATTTAGGGGTGGACCTGATTATTCTATCCCCAAAGCTTCCTAAGGGCTTTGGGGCTGCCTGGCAGAGACCTTGGTTTCTAGCCTCTGGGGGTTCATATCAGGTGCATGACAAACAGCCCTCCTGCAAGGTCTGTGGCCAATTGTCCACAGGAGGACAGTTTTCTTCCCATAAGTGAGTACTCCCCTCACAGTGGAGTCACAACAAAAAGAACATTCAACTGAGATTCAGGATATGTGGGTTTGAGTCTTGACTCTTGCCCACTTGGGCAAATCTATCAGCTTTTCTCTGTCTCAATTTGGTCATCTGTAAAATGATAAGGTTGGATCAGATGACCAAATCCAGTCATTTTAAAATTATTCAGAACAACATGGGAGCTGTGTCAGTGAAGTAATGAAATCAGACAATCTTTCTTTGGGGCTTATTAAATTAGTCTCATTGTTACATAGTCCTAAGCCTTTCCTGATCTCCTTTAAGGCTAGTCCTTTCCCTGTGCTTCTCCACAATGTAACCTGTCTATAGCTTGTTTTGTACTTAGTTTATATGTTGTCTCTCCCAGTAGTCTGTGATCTCCTTGAGAGCAGTGACAGTTTTTTGCCTTGTTTTGTATCTCCAACACTTAGCACAGCACCTGGCACACAGTAGGCAATTAAATGCTTTTTCTCTTGACTTGACATCATATTACAAGATCCAAACCAGACTCCAGACTTAGTCAACAACCAAATATCAAAGTTCTAGTACAAAAAACAAACTGTCTGGATTCAGAATGCAGACAATCCAATTTTATATTAAAGCAACTATCAGCAGACATTAATCAATCCCTCCCTCCTATCTGTGACTCACACATGGTCTCCGGGGAGGGAGCTCAGACACTGTGTGCTCAGACAGTGATCAATAAGGCAGAAAAAGTGGTCAACAGAAGAAGAAATCCTGAACAAGAATCCTAACTACAAAGACCATGTTTTTCCTTAATCCAATCTGAATTAACTCCTAAGAACTGAAGGAGAACATAGAGGCAGCTGTGGCAGAGTGTGGAAAGAACCCTAGATTCGGAATCAGACCCCTGGCTTCAAATCCCAGCCCTACTGTTTTATAGGTGTGTAAGCTTGGGGATATTACTTGGCCCTTCTGGGCCTCAGTTTCCCTAACTGTAAAAGGAGAAGGTTAGAACCTCTTAGGTTCCTTTAAATATTCTATGAACACCTGAACCATTTGCCCCACAGGGTTGTTGTGAAGAAAGACCTTTGTAATTCATGAAGCTCTAAAGGAGAAATATGTTATTATTGTAGTGGGCTCATTTGAGCAGCTCCTTCTCATCTTCACAGACCTTCTCTTCTTTGTTCTGGCATTTTTTCCATCTTCTTTTTCTTTAGCGTTGTTTTTTTCTACCTCCTAATCTTTAAGAACAGTGGTTAGAGTTTGAATATTCAACTGTCATCCACCGAGGATGGGACTGGTTATAGAAATCTTTACTACCTCCAACCCATGAAATATTCTGTCACAAAATAGCAACCTAAGAGACTTTTTGAGGCTAGACCAGATGACTTCTAACTCTTCTACAGTAGATCTCTTCTAACTTGAAATTTCTGAGTAATTGCCAAGAACTTCATGTCAGAGGTGGCCCTCAGAGATAAAGGCCAGGATAGTATAGCCAATATCTGGGTGACCCAGAAACCCCAAGAACTCAGGGGTGGGCCTGATTATTTTATTTCCAGATCTTCCAAAGGGCTTTGAGGCTGCCTGAGAGAGACCTTGGAAAGTATCATTCTGTCAATCAGACAGAATTTTGCCCCTACTTGAAATTAGGAATACCGAGGTTCAAACCTTGCCTCTGATACTTGCTAGCTGTGTAATCATGGGGAAAATCACTCTGCCTTTCTGAGCCTGTTTTCTCACCTCTAAAATGTAGCTAACACCCGTAGCATCTACCTCTCCAGGTTGTGGTATTCTCCTGGAGGAAAACAGAGGAGTGGAGATCAGCCTGGGTAAGGAGGTGGGCTATCTCATTCTCTGAGACTGAAGGGAAGAAAGAGAATGAGCAAGGAGCTTTCAAGGTATGGAGAAAGAGGGGAGAAGAAGCTCATAGCAGATAGCCTCAGTCTTCTTCCTAAAGTAATGTCACTGAGAAGAAAGAGATGGGGATTGGATTGTGGGTCTAGGGAGACAGTTCAGAATAGCTACTGAGAGAAGTGTGATAGGGGTCAGTCTCAGAATTAGGCTTTATCTATGAATGCCTGCTGTGGGGTAAGATAGCCTGAATTTGTAGTGGCCTCAGGCTGAAGTTTTTTGATTTCCTTCATCTTTCTACAAGTCATTAAAGTCAGTGTCCAGCTTGGTTATTCTTTTGACACATGGGGCTGGGGAGAGGCTGATACTTAAGAGTATGATATAAATCTAGAAAAAAATGGAAATTATTCTTAAAGATGAGTGAAAACCTGACCTGAGGGCTATCTGATGTTCAGAAATACCTGACCTAGAGATAGGAGTTAACAGAATATAATAGAAAGAGTTGTGGTCTTGGAGTACAAGAATCTGAGTTCAAATCCCACCTCTAATGTTTGTTATCTGTGTGATGATGGGCAAGTTGCTTAAGTACCTGGGTCCCAGTTTCTTCATTTGTAAAATGCTAGTGAGACAGTTAGTCAACAAATATTAATCAAGTATGTACTAGGTACTGTGCTAAACACTGGAGAGTACAAAGAAAGGCAAACAACAACAACAAACCCTAAAACAGGAGTCTCTTCTCTCAAGCAGCACATATTCTAATGAGGGAAAGAATGTAGGAATATCTGGGTACATGCAAGATATATACCTTGAATGTAGGAGGCAGGTAAGGCAGTGGATCTAGAATCAAGAAGACCTAAGTTCAAATCCAGCCTCAGCTACTTACTAGTTGTATGACCCTGGGTAAGTCACTTAACTGCTCTCTGCCTCAGTTTCCCCATCTGCAAAATAGAGATAATGATAGCATCTGCCTTCCAGGGTTATCATAAGGATCAAATAAGACAATATTTGTAAAAAGCACTTGGCACAGAGCCTGGCACATGGTAGGTTCTATGGAATTGCTTATTCCCTTCCCTCTCCCAGTATATGAACATAATCTCAAAGGAGTTGGACTGACTAGATAGATTCTGAAGCCCCTTCTGGCTGTAAATCTCAGATCTTCTGATTCACAAAGAAGTGTTTTACATCATCTGAGAAGGGGAAAGATGTTGTTCTTGTTGTTTGGGACACCTTGATTAGAGAGTAGACCAGCATACTCACCATCATGTGAGCCATGTTGTGAAGCTTGCAGAGATGCCAGTCAGTTCAGCACACAGAGAATTATCCCTTGAGGAGCTGGGAATGGAATAGCAGAGGAATGGAAGGATTCGTTAATGAAAAAACAAAAGGGGTGAATTTGTATTAACCTCTGTGCAAAATAGGTCTTCCAAATGAACTGATAGGATTATCCTGACTACTCATGTTCATTCTGTACCAAGGAGTCCAGAGAATCACATTATGAATAATTAATCAATCACAGGGTTTAGCCACAAAGAGAAGCAGCCTACCTGAGCCCAAGAAGCACAGGGCAAAACTTAGCCCAGACGACTTCCCATGCTCCTCCTTACAACATGGCGTTTACAATTTCATTTCATACTAATTGGATTTTTTAAAAGTCTTTTCTCCCATGCTGTTTTTTTTTTAATGAACAGCAAACTCAAATAGGATGTTATCCAGTTCTTCAATGTACAATGAGGATGAGAAGAACATTTTGTTCTTTTTCTTTTTGCCAGAGTGTGAGGAAATAAATTTGTCTTTTAGAGTCAGAGGTCTGATAGCCATACGAGTGGCTCGGTATTATGTAAGTTTCACAGCCAGGGCTGAAAAGTAGTACAGGCTAGTAGAACCCCAAATATGTCAGGTAGGAGGTGCAGTGGATGGAGTTCTGAATTTAGAGTCAAGAAGATCTGGCCTCAGACACTTAATAGCTGTGTGTCCCTGGCCAAGGCACTTAACCTTTCTCAGTCTCAGTTTCCTCATTTATAAAATGGGGATAATGATAGCATTTACCTCTAGTCTTGTTTTTAGAATAAAATGAGATAATATTTTCAGAGCACTTTGCATATTTTTCTTTAAAATTGTTTTTATTTAGTTTTATTTGATTTTCATTTCCAAATTCTCCTCTTTCTTCCCTTTCTCCTCCCCAGCCACTGAGAAGGCAAGGAAAGCAAATCCATTACAAATATCTATAGTCATGCAAAACAAATTCCTAAATTAGCCATTTTTTTTAAGTCTATCAATTCTCTTTCTAGAGGTGGGTAGCATGTTCCATCATGAGTCCTTTGGAATTGTGGTTGGTCATAGTTAAGCAAAACAAATTCCCAAACTAGCTATGTTTTTTTTTTAATCTATCAGTTCTCTTTTAAAAGGTGGATAGCATGTTTTATCATGAGTCCTTGGAATTAAGGTTGGTCAGAGTTCCTGAGTTTTTCAAAAACTGATGATCTTTATAATATCATTACTGTATGAATTATTCTCCTGGTTCTGCTCATTTCACTTTGAATCAGTTTCATGCAGTTCTTCTCAGGTTTCTCTGAAACTATCCCCTTCATCATTTTTACCGGACAATAGTATTCCCTCACTTTCATATACCACAACGTGTTCAGCCATTCCCTAATGGATGGGTATCTCCTCAGTTTCCAAATCTTTGCCACAACAAATTACTAATATTTTTATACAGATGGGACCTTTCTCTCTTTCTTAAATCTCCTTGGGATGTAGACCTGGTCGCAGTATTGCTGGGTCAAAGGGTATACATAGTTTTACAGCTCTGGGGATGTAGTTCCAAATTGCTTTTTAGAGTTCCTGGACCAGTTCACAGCTCCACCAACAAGCACTCTATATACCTTAAAGTGCTGGCTATTTTTATTGTCATTTTCTGGTCTCTCAGCTCTGCATGGCTCACTTGAGATACAAAACAGAGCCTTTGATTCCTAAACCTCAGTCTCTGAGGCACCCAGTAGTCCTTCTGAGTTTGATTACACCCCTGATTTTGGCCTCGCCTCTTTCAATCATACGGCTACTGCTGTGGGCCCATTCAGTTTCATAATTGATAATCCTGGTTACTGAACCTAGTTTTGGCTTCACATATCCTGCTGCTTGGACCTATTAATTCCGAGGCCCATATTGTTGGGCACTGACCTCCAATTGCTTGTGCTATGACTCACCTCCATCCCTCGACCTGATCCTGGCTGAAACCTCATCCCTGCTTCTTTCTTGGTGGGAGAACTTCCATCAGTAATCCCCCTTACCCTACAGCTGAGGCCCCTGTCAGGTCCTGACCCTGGGGAGAGCAAAACGATCCATTATATATTTGAAAGCATTAATTTGGGGAAGGTTGGAAAAATGAATCCTGCCCTGTCATTTCAGAGACAGAACACACAAATGTATCATTTGTGCTGAAGGAGAAGAGGCAGGCAAGGATAATTTCCCTAAGCTTCACATGATCCCCTCCTTGTACACCCTCTTAACTAAGGCTCATTAGGGAAAATATGGACTGATTTTGAGTTGGGCAGTCTTTGCCTTGTACCCTGACTACTTCCCCAAATCCCCCCATCACCTAATCTGGTAAAGCAGATGCTGCTCAGCAGGAAGATGGAAAGAAAATAGTCTGAAAAGTCCCAGTCCTGCCTCTGACACTCCTAGCTAGATGGCACAGTGGATAGAGTGCCAGGACTAGAGCCAGGAAGACCTGAATTCAAATGTAGCCTCAGATACTAGCTGGATTACCCTGGGTAAGTCACTTAACTTGAGTTTGCTCACCTGTAAAATAGGGTTAATAATGAGACCTACCTCCTAGGGTTGTTGTGAGTCTCAAATGGGATAAAAATTGTAAAGTCCTTAGTGCAGTGTCTGGGGCATAGTAAGTGCTATATTAATGTTAGCTATCATCATTATTATCATTATTATTGATTGTTTCAACCTCACCAGTGTTAGAACTGGAAGGGGCTTTAGCCGTATTCTAGTCTAATACTATTCCCTCTCATTCCCACCTCCCTATCCCTATTTTACAGATGAGAAAACAGACTCAGAGAGAAAGACTTGTACAACATCACCCAACCAGGTGCAGGTGAAACCTGCTTAGAACCTGGATCACCAGCTTGGAACTCCCTGCTTTCTCTGTCACCTGCCTTCTGGCTATGATGGGGTGACAAGGTTATTGATTCAGGACCTTGATGGATCCAAAAAGCAGTCCAAAGAGTACTAGATTCAAATCCTAGCTCTGCCACCTCTGTGACCTTGAGAAACACATTTAACCTCTTCTGGTTTCAATGTCTTCATCTGTAAAATGAGGGGGCTGGATTAGAGGATGTCTAAGTGCCCTTCCAGCTCCAAATTTAGGATCCTAGGATTCTACACCCCTGTTTTGCTGCTAGACATTGTTCAGCCCCTCCCCCTTACTGATGCATCTGTGTCTGAAAGCCCTGCTTTTGGTTTTGCTTGAGACGTGAAATTTTACTGATATTGTGAATTCTCAGTAAGGAAATCTCTTTTATCAATGAAGACTAGTCTGAAGGAGTTGCCTGGGGCATTGAGAGTCAAGTACCAGTATGTACCTCAGAGTGAAGTGGGTTTAAGGTTTTGTGGAAGGAAGGAAGGAATCTAGCCAGTAAACCCCAAGTCAAGTGGGCAGCTTCTGGCCATCAAAATTTTAAAAATCAAAATTTACCTTCCTTTGAAGAAGAGAAAGAGGAGAAGAAGACGGAGTGGGAGAGGACAAGTTGAGTTACCCAACTAGCTGGGTCCCCTTTCAGGCAGCTCAGTCTACTCACAGGTTGTGCTTGTCCTTCGTCTTTGACGAGGACCATGACATCAGGGAAATGATGACGTGACTTGTAGTTGACTTTGATTTGAGTGAGGGAGGGCTGAGCAAGGTCACCAGCCTCACTTTCTCCTCCAGAGCCATCTGGATCCAGTGACCTGATAGTCACCAGGATGACTGGAGATGACCCAGGATGCATTGGGAGACCCTGGCCCTTTTAGGCTCAGGCCTTTTCATGTACTCACTTAGAGGGAGATAACAGCCCATTTAAAATTCTCTGCTCATTTACCTTTGTATATGTAGCCTGGCACATAGTCAGGGCTTAATAAACATGTATTAATTGATTGATCGACTGTTGTCCTCAAAGCATCCCAAGTTAGTGCTTTAACCATCTTCTCTTCTTGACCTTTGGGTCATTGCCAGGTCCATGACAGGGACAGAGGATGGGAGGAGGGAAGGATTCATTATTGTCACTTGAAAAAGAAAGATACGGATAACATTTTGCCTAAACAACCCCAGTTCCTTTGCCACTTCCCCTCTTCCCTGTGACATTCCCACTTCAAACCTGAACATTATATTGTGCTGATGAAACACATACAGTCTTTTTCCATTAGCATGACAAATAGCTGGTATCATTTCGAAATTGATATTTTGGTTGTAAAGTAAAATTCTGAAGTGAGCAATATACTACTTCTGTATTTTACAGGTAAAGAAAGCGAATCACAGGAAGGTTAAATTACTTCAATTCGTTTATTCACTCAGTCACCCATCCATCAACAAATGTTGGCTGAGATACTACTGCATGTACTACTCTAGGAGTCGTGAGGGAAATAAAAAATAATTAAGATTCAATCCTTGCATTCAAAGAGCTTTTGGTTATGTTTAGAAGACAAGGTATACATGTAACATGGTTAAATAACAAGGTAGGGTAACCAATGGAGTAGCTAGGTGACTCAGTGGATAGAACACTGAGACTAGGGTCAGAAAGACCAGATAGCCACATACAAGATGATGTAGAAGAGCTTTTCTCTCTAACCAGGTCAGGTTAAATCTTTCCATTTTTTTATAAGTCTTGGATCTTGTATGTTTCACAATTAGCTATAAAATACTGCATACATCACAGAACCTTCTCTACTAGTAGAAATAACTATAAGCTCACTGGGGTAGGGGCAGCTTCCTTTTTGTCTTGGCATGCCCAGTGACTGGCTTGCCGTATATGCTTGATAAATGCTCACTGGTTCATTTTTAATCAGTATCGATTGTGGGGGATGGGAGTTGTGAGCAATCCTAATCCATTAATCAGTCAACCAGCAGTATAGGTCATGTCGAGATTATATCACAAATTGGTAGTAGAGGGATGGTTCTCCCAGCTCTATATGTTAAGACTCCATGATGGAAGCCTCGCCATTCTATGTACAAATAAATGATTCTGAATGTCATCTAGAAAAAGGAAGTATGTATTTTTATTTTGGTGTAGAAAACAAACACTCAGTAGTGGGGAAAATTATTTTTCTTTTATCTTTGTACAAATCCTGGGAAGAATCTATGAGACTGGAAATGATGGTCCTCTCTCTTAGGTAATAGCTAACATTGGAAATAATTGTTCTCTCTCTTGGATCCTAACCCTAAGAATGGCTCATTGGAGGGAGTGTGTTTACCTGGAAGTAGGAGCGTTTAAAGAATCCAAAGTGGAAGGCACCCCCCAAGTGTGCTGGCCTTTCCAAGGCTTCAGGAACACACCAGGTATATTGGGAATCAAGACGGGCTCTTAGCAGTTATTCAACCAAGTGCCCTTGAAGAGTTTGGCCTTTGTTTCCTTGATTAAATTAGGAGTCCTTGATGACCTCCTTGCCTCAAGGGAAAGCCTGGTTTACATGGGTTTGAGTGACATGTTTGTGACATCAGAGACTTTTGGACCACATGGGTTTAAGTTGCATTTTTGTGACGATTTTGGGTCACATGGGTGAGTTGCATGTGTGACTCACCTTTGACCCTGAACAGGATATGTAAGCAGAGTTTGGCTTTCTCTTTTGGAGCTCTGAGCCACAGCAGGAGTGGCCCGTGACTCTAGGCAAGCCGTTGTGTTCAGACTTTGTTAAACTCTGGTAACGATGCATTGAGATTTGAATCAGACAAGATCTGTCTGTTGATGTTTGTAATCTGTTTATGTTTGCTCTGAAGTTCAGGGTGCTGGCTTTTTCCCCTGAACTAAGTGAATGATATTTGTATGCTGGATTAAAGTAAGATTGTTAACCCCTTAACGTTGCTTTGCTTAGTAAAGCAGATCAAAAGAAGCTGGGCTTGCAGCGTTCTTATTGTTGGACTTGTGTTGGTTTTTCACCCCCACAACAGCTGCTAGCCGAATGGTTGAAACACCAGGATTGAGGGCTGTGGCATCAGGTTGCCTGTTTTTTTATTCTCCTCATGTCCACTTTAATAATACTTCGAAAATGATTAAGATAACGAAGATTATAATGGATATTTAGCTTCACAGTCAGAGGGTCCCACACCCTTCTCACCACACAGTCCATCTTTTTGTGTGGTTATGCTCAGGTAAAACATTTTTAAATTATGTTGTTTCCTCCAACCCTTCCCCCACGCACACCCACCCCAAGTTCAGCTGAAAACCATTTTCAATGTTTTGTTAGTCACACACGTCTCTAAGCTACAAATTCCTTAGCTTACAATAACTAATGGTTATGGCCAGAACTGCAATTTAATGATTTTTTCAAGTCAGCGCCCACAGACATATCAATTAGGATTAGTCACAAAGTAAGGTTTCTTTTGTGAAGCACTGTGGGAGTAAACTAACGATGCTGTGGCATATAGGAAAAGAACACTGAATTTGAATTCAGGTAACCTCTGGCAAGTTTTTCAACTCTCAGCCTCACTGCCCTCAACTGTAAAAAGGAGTGAGACCAGATGATTCCCACGATTCCTTCCAGGTCTAAGGCCTATGACCCCCTGACTTGGGCTCAATGGGGAGCACAGACAGTAAACAGCTTTGTGACCTCGGGCAACACATTTACACTCCCCAATCTCAGCTTCCTCACCTTTGAAACAGGGATAATAATCCTTTTACTACTCACCTCACAGGATTGTTTTTGAAGAAAGTGTTTTAAGGGGTTTACATGGAAAAAGATGGCATGGGAGAAAACTGCATAGTTATATCCATCAATCTAGATACTATAGAGTAGGGATTCTTAACTTGGGGTTTATTAACTTTTTTTAAGTATTTTGATAACTGTCTTTTAATATGACATGATTCTGAGAAGGGTCCCATAGGGTTCACCAACCCACCAATGGATTCATGTCACACACACACACACACACACACACACACACACACACACACACACACACAGAGAAACAGAACAGGTTATAATTTCTTGACTTGCACTCATGACAACTTCGTCTTTAAAAAGTGTAGGGGTTTTTTTTTTGGTATCACAGAAGAATGAAAAAGAGGAAATTCTATTCTGAATCTATCACCAACAAAGATGTACTAGTAACTGGGGAGGAAATCATGGAGACCATGTAAGGAGTGATCACCTTCTCAAAGACTGTGATTGAAGAGAGGAAAACTAGGCATAGCTTGACATACTCTTTCAGTTCTGGGAAAGCAGATTTCGAAGGGTTCAGAGGAAGGGTGGCAGGAGATAATGGACTAAAATTCTACATGAGAAGTAAGCTCAGAGGGTTGGAAAACTCTTAAGGATGAAAGTCCAAAGACACAAAGAGAAGCAGTTCTGATAAGGAGGAAAGCCCAGATGTGGATGCACAGTGAACTCACGGCAATGCAGATTTTAAAAAGATAAGATGGAAGCAACAACAAATGACAGAAGATGAATACAAAAGCATGGTGTTCTCCTATAAGAATAGTGTAGGCCTTGTTGAAACATAGAGTTAGCTAAGGAAAGTTGAGGAGATGAAAAAAAAATATGACAAAAAGCAGTGTTTTTTGGGAGGGGACTTAGCTATATTTTGAGAAAGAGATGGTTCGAAGAAGCATGAATACTGACGCTTGGACTGAATCAGCTGACAATAACTGACAACAGAGAGAAGACAGATTCTTATTTATTTCACTTTTCTCAGACAAGAATGACCTTTGGGTTAGAAAGGACAGAACAAAACCATTCAGTAAGAAATTGATCCTCACAATAAATAGACAATAAGAGTGCATCTAGCTACTCCTGATGAATTCAAGTCTCCTGACTCTATATTTGGGAGCCAAAAGATTGGGCAGATGTGATCGCTGAATCACTGTTCAAGATAGGTTAAAAATCCTGGCAAGTTGGAGAAGACCACCATACTGGAGAAGGGCAAATATGATAAAGATTTTCAGGAAAGGGAAGTGAATAGAGTCAAGAAATCGCAGGCAGGGAGCTTGGCTTCCATTCCTGGAAAAATACTAAACCATGTTATTTAGGGGATGATTGGTGTACATCTAGAACAGGAAGTGGTGATTAACAAGAACTAACATGGTTTCACCATTTCCTTTTTTGACAATATTTCTAAACTGGTTGATCAGGAGAATGATGACCGAGATTTTAGCAAAGCATTTGATAAAAGTCTCATAGAAAAGATGGAGAAATGTTGTCTAGACAACAGTACAATGAGATGGACTTGGAATCAGCAGGTTAGATGACTTGACTTGAGATGGCCAGACTGCAAAAGAGATAAAAAAAAGTCCTTAATAGTTTGGTATCACTTAGAAAGAAATCTAACTAGTATGCCCGAGACCTGGTCTTGTGCTATTTAACACTGTTGCCGATAAAGACAGTTGGCATGCTAATAAAATTTGCATATGACACAGAGCTCTGGAGAGATAGCTAACAAACTGGATGATATAGTCAGGATCCCCAGGGTTAGAAGATTGGGCTGAAAAACAACAAGATGAAGTTTAATAGGAAATCAATGTAAAGGAAAACTCTTAGATTAAAAAAAATGATTTTTACAAATACAAGGATGGAGAAGGCACAATTAGATAGTAGCTTGACTAAAAAAGATCTGGGGGTCTCAGTGGACTGCAAACTCAATATATGAGTAACGTGGCATAAAAAATAAAAATATTTTTAAAAACTAATGTAATCTTGAGCTGCATTGAGATGCATAGCTCCCCAAAATAAAGAGGTGATGGTTCTACTATGCTCCACTCTGATCAGACCACATCTGGAATATAAAGGATATTGATAAGCTTGAAAGTATCTAGTGAAGGACAACCAGGAGAATGAAAAGCTTTGAGTCAATGCTATAAAATATTCAGTTAAAGGAACTGGGGATGTTTAGCCTTGAGAATAGACTCATGGGGAAACATAATAGTTGCCTGAAAGTATTTGAAAGGGGTTACATCTATAAGAGGGATTTAGACAAGTTCCATTTGGCCCCAGAGAACAGAATTAGGAGCAATGGTTGAAAGTTCCCAAAAATGTAAATTTAGGCTTGATAACAGTTAAATCTGCCTAGAAGTGGAATGAGCCTTTGGGAGTCAGTGGATATCTCCCTCCCAATCTCTCACTCTTATTGGAGGTCTTGAAGTGAATGCATCTAGTGTTTTGCAAGTTGAGATTCTCTTTTGTGTATGAATTGAGGAAGATGCTTCCTGAGGTCCCTTCCAGTTCTGAAATTCTATGATTCTATGAAAATGTGGTACAGACCTTAAAGAGGTCTTGAGAGAGAATTGAGCCATTAACCTCTCATCCATGGTTTCTAAATATGTATAAGGATGGACCGACAGAGCCCAAAGGCCCCAAAGGCCCCAATGGCACCATCATGATCATATTTTTGGCTTTTCCCAACAGAATAACTGTAAATTTTATGAAATTTTCAGCAGCATGGTGTGGCATACATGTAAACCATAGTGGGAAAAGAATCATCATTCAGGATGCCATCTGGTTACATTTTGTTTCATCTTGGTTTGCCAGCTTGTTAATCCCCAAGAGATAATGACTGAAGTCTTGATCAAAATTTCGTGGGCAGACTTGCCCTTTTCCACCTAACTTCTGACTAGACTGAACTAGGCAGCACTCTTTTGAGCTAAGAGATTCCAACTCCCTGACAGGTCAGTATCTTTGCTCTCAGGGTAGACTGCCTTGCATCCTGAATGACCCTGCCAATCTTCGAATTTCAAATTAAGACTATTTAACACAGCTTCTTCTTTGAATTTATTATTTGTGGATGAGACAGGAGTTTTTCTGTCATTGAATTCTGTTACTTGGAAATTTTAACTTTTTAAAGACAGAATAGGGGGGGCGGAGCCAAGATGGCGGCTGGTAAGCACGGACTAGAGTGAGCTCCGTACCCAAGTCCCTCCAAAAACCTATAAAAATGGCTCTGAACCAATTCTAGAACAGCAGAACCCACAGAACAGCAGAGGGAAGCAGGGCTCCAGCCCAGGACAGCCCGGATGGTCTCTGGGTGAGCTCTATTCCACACGGAGCTGGGAGCTGGGAGCTGGGAACGGAGTGGAGCAGAGCCCAGCCTGAGCGGCGTGGACGATCCAGACCGGAAGCCGGGCGGAGGGGGCCCTAGCGCCCTGAATATGTGAGCTGCGGCAGTTACCAGACCCCTCGACCCACAAACACCAAAGACTGCGGAGAAGGTTAGTGGGAAAAGCTGCGGGAGTGGAAGGAGTTCGCGGTTCGGCTTCCAGCCCCGGGGGCAGCGGAGGTGGGGCAGCTACAGCTGTTGTTACTTCCGGCTCCAGGCCCACCTGGTGGGAGGAATTAAGTGGCGGATCGCAGCAGGGGTGCACAGCCTGCCAAAGATCTGAGCCCAGTCTGGACTGGGGGTCCTTGGGGAAGGAGGAGTGCGGCTCTGACAGAGCTGGCACCTCCCCCCCAAACGTAGAACATAGAACTCTGTAATCTACAAGCAGTCATACCCCACTGAAAAATTCAAGGGTCAAGTTAGTTAGTTGGGAATATGGCCAGGACGCGAAAACGCGCCCAGATTCAGTCTCAGACTTTGGATTCTTTCTTTGGTGACAAAGAAGACCAAAACATACAGCCTAAAGAAGACAACAAAGTCATAGAGCCTACAACCAAAGCCTCCAAGAAAAACATGAACTGGCCCCAGACCATAGAAGAACTCAAAAAGGATTTGGAAAAGCAAGTTAGAGAAGTAGAGGAAAAATTGGGAAGAGAAATAAGAAGGATGCGAGAAAACCATGAAAAACAAGTCAATGACTTGCTAAAGGAGACCCAAAAAAATACTGAAAAATACACTGAAGAAAACAACACCTTAAAAAATAGACTAACTCAAATGGCAAAAGAGCTCCAAAAAGCCAATGAGGAGAAGAATTCCTTGAAAGGCAGAATTAGCCAAATGGAAAAGGAGGTCCAAAAGACCACTGAAGAAAATACTACTTTAAAAATTAGATTGGAGCAAGTGGAAGCTAGTGAATTTATGAGAAATCAGGATATTATAAAACAGAACCAGAGGAATGAAAAAATGGAAGACAATGTGAAATATCTCCTTGGAAAAACCACTGACCTGGAAAATAGATCCAGGAGAGATAATTTAAAAATTATTGGACTACCTGAAAGCCATGATCAAAAAAAGAGCCTAGATACCATCTTACAGGAAATTATCAAGGAGAACTGCCCTGATATTCTAGAGCCACAGGGCAAAATAGAAATTGAAAGAATCCATCGATCGCCTCTGCAAATAGATCCCAAAAAAAAATCTCCTAGGAATATTGTTGCCAAATTCCAGAGCTCCCAGATCAAGGAGAAAATACTGCAAGCAGCCAGAAAGAAACAATTTGAGTATTGTGGAAACCCAATCAGAATAACCCAAGATCTGGCAGCTTCTACATTAAGAGATCGAAGGGCTTGGAATGCGATATTCCGGAGGTCAATGGAGCTAGGATTAAAACCTAGAATCACCTACCCAGCAAAACTGAGTATCATGTTCCAAGGCAAAATATGGACTTTCAATAAAATAGAGGACTTTCAAGCTTTCTCAGTGAAAAGACCAGAACTGAATAGAAAATTTGACTTTCAAACACAAGAATCAAGAGAAGCATGAAAAGGTAATCAAGAAACGGAAATTGCAAGGGACTTACTAAAGTTGAACTGTTTTGTTTACATTCCTACATGGAAAGATGATGAGTATGATTCATGAGACCTCAGTATTAGGGTAGTTGAAGGGAATATGCATATATATATATGCATATATATATATGTTTAAGTATATATATAAGTGAATGTGTATGTATGTATGTATCTATGTGTATATGTATGTATGTGTATGTATGTGTATATATATATATATGTAAAAGAGAGAGAGCAGACACAGGGTGAGTTGAGGATGAAGGGAAGATATCTAAAAGAAATAAAATGAAATTAAGGGATGAGAGAGTAACATACTGAGAGAGGGAGATAGGGAGAGATAGAATGGGGTGGATTATCTCGCATAAAGGTGGCAAGAGGAAGCAGTTCTATGGGAGGAGGGGAGAGGGCAGGTGAGGGGGGAATGAGTGAACCTTGCTCTCATCAGATTTGGCCTGAGGGGGAATACCATACATACTCAGTTGGGTATCTTACCCCACAGGAAAGAAGAGGGAGGAAGATAAAAAAAAAATAAAAGGTGGGGGGATGATGGAGTGGAGGACAGATGGGGGTGGAGGTAATCAAAACAAACACTTTGGAAAGGGGACAGGGTCAAGGGAGAAAATTCAATAAAGCGGGATGGGTTGGGAAGGAGCAAAATGTAGTTAGCCTTTCACAACATGAGTATTGTGGAAGGGTTATACATAATAATACATGTGTGGCCTAGGTTGAATTGCTCAACTTCTTAGGGAGGGTGGGTGGGAAGGGAAGAGGGAAGGGAATTTGGAACTCAAAGTTTTAAAATCAGATGTTCAAAAACAAAAAACTTTTTGTATGCAACTAAAAAATAAGATACACAGGCAATGGGGCGTAGAAATTTATCTTGCCCTACAAGAAAGGAAGGGAAAAGGGGATGAGAGGGGAGGGGGGTGATAGAGGGGAGGGCTGACTGGGGAACAGGGCAACCAGAATATACGCCATCTTGGAGTGGGGGGGGAGGGCAGAAATGGGGAGAAAATCTGTAATTCAAACTGTTGTGAAAATCAATGCTGAAAACCAAATATGTTAAAGAAATAAATTGCATTTAAAAAAAAAAAAAAAAAAAAAAAAAAATAAAGACAGAATAGACTAGAGCATGGCACGTGGGGTAGAGAGCCAGTCCTGGAGTCAGAAAGACCTGGACTCAAGTACTATTTCTGAAACATGCTGCTATGTGGTCCTAGGCAAGTGACTTAACCTCTAAATGCTAACTCTAAGACTAGAGGATACAGATGTATTGCCAAAATGCATTTTTGGAGGTGGTCTCTACATTGGGAATTCCCTACACTGGTATAAATCACTGATTGAGTTTCCCATCTTCTCCCCCATCCCCAATACAAAAGACAGAATTTGGAAATGAATTTCTATCCCAACTACTTTCTGCCTTTTGCTTCTTTGTTTCTTTGATCAGGGCACACTCATCAGGTATATGGGTAATCATTTTGTCTGTTTTCTTTGCCTCATTAGCTGCGCACATATATCTGTAATGCAAAAGAGAAGGGAATAAAAACAATTTGTGGCTAATGAAGGATCAAAAGTGTTGTTTTTATCCGTGATGATCTTTCACTTACTAAATCTTTAACCTTTAAAAGCTGAAACCCCTGCCTTTCTGAAGTGAATGTTATTGTTATCTCTGTGGTGATAGCCATACCTCCTCCTCCCCTCCAATGCCTATTACAAGGCCCTGTGTTTATCGATGACTCAATTCATAGCTCAAAGTCTCTATTTGGACAAAGACAAATATTAATAAACACTCACAAAACATGAATTTAGCCCTGGTTTTGTAATGCTCTCATATGTTCCCAATATTTCCTTGTTTACCAGAAAATATTCAGTATTGAGGGCTCAGGGCTACACTAATCTATTCTAGATTCACTGCTGGGATTGAGGTCATCCCTAAGGAAACAGGGTCCTTATTTGATTGGGCATGTTTAACAACAATCTCATTACAGAATTGGCTTAGCCTGAGAAGACTGACTCACAGACCTTCCCCTATGGAGAGGTGGGCCTACCTCGAAGTAGCAGCAGCTGAGAACACCAACAAAATGAGGGGGTCAGCTACATTCTGCCTAGATAGCTACAGTTTAATTATCCTCTAAGTTATCAAGTTATTGTCATTCATGGGCATAGATACTGAGGGAATAATGTGTCTGTAATCTTTTTCTTTTGAGGCTCAGACAGACATTTTATATTAAAACCTAGATAAGATTTTTGAAAGAAAATTAACATACATATATGTATATATGGTATTTGTGTTTTCCTACATATATGCATATAGTTTTTTCCTCTTAAGAGGAATACACATACACACAGATATAGATATGGATTACTTTGTTGACTAGGAGGTTTTATACACATACACACACACACACACACTCACCAGTCCATTGCACACATAAACTAACTACGTACAGAATAATTATTTTGTCTTGCATGGTTTCAAATCTATTATTTTCTCTTCTGAGGAAGAAAAGGTATTTTGCAGGTTGGGATGTTTGGTAATTTTCACTATAACCCTGAGCCCTCACATCCTGTGAATTAAAAAACACGGTGAACTTTGACGGCATTACAATTCTAGGTATTGTAAGGCTTGGAAGAGTCCCTCACGTAATTAATTTTACAGAGTGTCAGTTAGGAAACCTGAGTTTTAGTCTTGCCTTTATGGACCTCTCAGCAAATCTTGTAACCTCTCAATACCCCAGGCTACTCTCTAAGACCCTAGATTACAGATGAGATGATCCACATTTGTACCAAGTTCCTAAATCTAGAGTCCCCTGCACTCATATACTCATGAAATGACAGGTCCAAACCCCACCTCCCCCACAAAACTCATTTCAAATATCAGAAAGGGGAGGCAATATAAAATAATGGGTTTGTAGTCAAGAAGACCTAGGTTCAAATGAGATAATTATTTTGCAAAGCACTTTGCACAGTGTTTTACACATAGTAGGTGCTTAATAAATGTTTATTTCCTTTCCCCCTTCAAATCCTGCCTGATACTTAATAGCGATGTGACCATAGGTAAGTCATTTAACCTGTCTT
This sequence comes from Trichosurus vulpecula, assembly GCF_011100635.1. NCBI lineage: Eukaryota > Metazoa > Chordata > Mammalia > Diprotodontia > Phalangeridae > Trichosurus > Trichosurus vulpecula. The sequence continues at coordinate 45,659,094 of NC_050576.1, forward strand.
GTCTGAGGCCCTAACAGATCTCTGAGACTATAAGTTATAGACTGTGGTAAACTACCCGACCAGAGAAAGTTCTCATGTGGACAGAGTCACAGGTCTTTGCTGTGCGTATGTGTCAGTAAAACTCTTTGAAAGAAAAAAAAATTGTGACCGATTTCAAAACAAGATGGTGCTGATCAATGCCTAGGTGTCCTATGTTTCCTCAATACTTTAAGGATGGGTAATCTCATCACTGTAGGTACTCTCTCCATCAATGAAGTTCTCAACGTTGAGAGTTACTATGGCTAAAATGGCCCAGCTAGGTAGTGTGGTAGAGAGAGCTCTGGGCATGGAGTCAAGAAGACCCAAGTTCAAATCCAGCCTCAGACACTTACTAGCTATGCGACTCTGGGCAAGTCACTCAACCTTGTTTGCCTCAGTTTCTTCATCTGTAAAATGAACTGGAGAAGGAAATGGCAAACCACTCTGTCATCTTTGCCAAGAAAACATCAAATGAGGTCACAAAGAATTGGACACAGCTGAAACTACTCAACCACAACATGGCTAAAATATTACCTGAATTCAGTTCATTTCAACAAGCACTTATCAAGTATATATTATGAGCCGGACACTATTAGGCACCAAAGACACAACAGAAAAGAATTGTTTTCAAGGAGTATTCATTTGACTGGGGTTAGGGATACAATATATGTACAGATGAGTAAAATACATATGGATCAGTAAATTCAAAGTATATACAAAGTAATTTTGATGTGGGAAGGGGAGCACGTGCCATGACCAGCATGGTGGTGAGCCTCTCAGAACTTAAAAGATCATAGATTTAGAGCAGGAAGGAACTTCGCATTCAACTTCCTCATTTTACATGTTAGGACCCAGAGACCCATAAATCTGAAATGCTTTGCCCAAAATCACAAAGGCAGCCAAAAAGCATGCTCTTGAAGCCAGTAGCTCTGGCTCCAAGTCACCGGCTCTTTTCCCCTGCACCACATTGCCTCAGGCCAATTACTTGGTTTGTAAGGAAGTGCTTATGTCTATCTTACATAGACAAGGAAGTCAGACAGCTGCCATCCAGGCCTTGTTGAGCCTTGCATTGTGAGTTAGGCAGCTCTCCAGGTCCTAAACCCAGTGTAGATCGCTTTTGCCAATGAGATTTGGGCTTCCTACAGGGACCATTCCCTAGGAATACTCTGAAAAACTACCTAGGATTTGATATTACTTGTAGTCTGACTTAGGGGTTGTGACACAAAAATGAGCCATCTCCCAAGGGCTGGGCTGTGGGCCAGCTCTTCTCTGTGGCAAATATTTTAATGGTCTGCAAAACTTTTATCACCAAAGGTCTTTACTTCTTAAAACATATAAATTACTGACTCTTGTCAGACAAAGTGAATTACAGCTTAACTCAGTTTGATCAATGTGAACAGGCCTTAGCTCCCAATTAATTCTTGGATGGAAAATCGCAGTGACTGTACACCTAGGTCGGAGGGGTCACTTATCATGTCTGCGCCATGTGTCAGTACTCTGGAGTCTGTCTCGAGATAATGCCCCAGCAGGCAATGGGAGATAGTCATTTTTTCAGATGTGTCATTAAGTTTTTTAAATTATCCTAGTCTTATGGGATTAACTCAATGTGTAACAAAATATAGAAGCGATTTTTAAAAAATTTTTATTTTTTGGTGATTTTTAAATGAATGGAAAAAATACAAAGAACATTGCTTAGCCTTGGATTAAACTGTTAAAATACAAGCAATGTTGCTTGGTCTTGACCACAAATATAATAGTGAATTAAGTACTTCAGATTTAGCTAAGGCAAACAATAACAAAAAAGCAATTGCATTTAATTCAGTAAACATCTATTAAACACTTAATATCTACAAGGCATCATGCCCTTAGGCACTGGGGATACAAAAATGGAAAATGACATGTTCCCTTTCCCTAGCAAATTAAAGGAAGAAATAAGCAGCTGGTTAAGGGAATTGAACAACTGCTTAAGAAGAGGGTGCCTGAGTTTGGGATTTGGATTTTTGGACTATGACTTAAAATATAGGAATGACAGGCTCCTGGCCAGGGATGAAGTATAACTAACAAGGAATATTAAGAATGTATTTGCTTGAACTCTTCACCTCTGATTAAAAAGACTTTAAATTGAAAAGGGAAATAGGGAGAAAAAAACTGCTTCTATACATAAAGATAGATATTATAGAGAGAGTTGACTAGTGATTCAGCCAGTACTGAAACCCATGACCTCAAATGTCTATAAATAAACGTGCAAAGTATAGGTAACAAGCAAGATGAACTAAATATCCCAGTACAAAGTAGGAAAAAAAGTGACACTGCACATCAAAATGAAAAATAATCACATGAGGAAATCTAGTGACTATAGTCAGGGAATTGGGGAGCATTTTGGGTAAAGACTGAATAAAAGCTGAAATAAAAATGATATTGTCATTTAGGAATACTACAAACCACTTGGATAGAAAGAAGAAAATAATTGAGTAGTTCGGAAAATAGATTTCGAGGCTGGCATGAAGACACTAGTAGAGTAGTGATGGGAAACTTCAATTATCCAGACACCTGCTGTAGCTCTCTCAGCCAAAAGTAAAGAAGTTAATAATTTCTGACTTGCCTTAATGATGTCGTTCTTTAAAAATTGGAAGAGGCAGCAGGAGAATATTGTATTTTGCATCTGATTCTCTCTACCAAGGAATTCAAATCACCGGGCCTAGATAAATGTCCTAGGATACTAAAAATAGGTGACAAATATGATTGCTAAACCACTGTCATTGATCTTCAAAAAATTTTGGAGATGTGGAGGGGCTCTATGGGATTAAAGGAAGGCAATTGTCTTTATTTTTGTAGAAAATGGAACAGAATACCATCTGAAAATTACAGGCCAATGAGTTTGGCTTTGATTCCTGGCAAAATTCTAAAACATATTATTAAAAAGGTCAGTGAACATCTAGAAAAGAAGCAATAACCACAATGACCCATCATGACTTTGTCAAGACTAAGTCATGCTAGACTACCTTCATTTTCTTTTTTGACGGAATTACTAGATGAGTCATTCTGGAAAATGCTATACCAAGCATTTGTCTACATTATAGTAATGCATTTGACAAAGTATTCTATGTTGTTTTTAATTATAGAAAAGATGGAGAAATGTGAATTGGATGATAAAATAGTTTAGTACTTGATCAATGTCCCAAAGAATAATCTTTTATGATTTCATATTATCTTAAAAGGAAGTTCCAAGTTGAGAATCCCAGAGATCTATGAGTGACCTTGTGCTGTCTTTATTTCACTGTCCTGTTTGTTTCCTAGTTATGCCATTTCCAGAGTTTTGTGTTCAGTTTCTGGGTCACGTTTTAATCAAGGAGATAAAGAGAGAGTGTCCAGGGGAGGGTAACCAGAAGGGACTCTAGGTAATGTCTTATGAGGAGCTATTGAAGGAACTGGGGATGTTTATCCTGAAGCAGAGAATGCATTATAGTTGGGACATCACAATTCTCTTCAGGTATTTGAAAGGCTATGAGGTAGAAGAAGTACATTTACTCTGCTTGGCTCTGATGTGTAGTAATGGGCAGGAGAGGCAGAGGCAAACTGAGAGTGATCCTAACTAAAACATCCTAATAATTAGAGCTATCTAAAAGTAGAATGTAGGCAGCTAGGTGGTACAGTGGAGAGAGCACCCAGCCTGGAGTCAGGAAGATCTGGGCTCCAATCTGGCCTCAGACACTTATTATCTGTGTGACCCTGGGCAAGTCACTTAACTCACTATTTGTCTCAGTTCCTCATCTGTAAAATAGGGACGCGCTAGAGAAGGAAATGGCAAACCACAGTATCTTTGCCAAGAAAACCCCATGGGTCATGAAGAGTTGGACATGAATGATTGAACAACAACAGAAGTGGAATAGGTTACCTTAGGAATCGGTGGCTTTTCCCTGCTTCAGGTCTTCAAGCACAGACTAGATAACTGTTTGTTAGGTGGCACCTTGGTGGAGCAATGCCCATAATGCTGGACTTGGAATCCGGAAGTCCAGCGTTCAAATCTTACTCTATCCACCTCTCAGACTTAGGAGGAAGTAGCTGGTCTTCCTTTATAACTTGTAGCCCCTAGTTGTACTGCTCTGCCCTTGAAACCCTGGGATTCTTTTTACTGTTTGGATAGAGAGAACTCGGTAAGACCAGAGTGTGTCATATGTGGAGATACTTTGTCGTGGGAACAAAAACACCCCCAAGATAAAACAAAAACAAAAACAAGAGGCCAGAAAAAGCTTTTTCAACATTTGAAGACAAAACATTAAGAATTAGGGGAGGAGGAAATTAATCAATTTTTCAAATGAACGTGTCTTGAAATGAAATGCCAAAGAACTTTAAAAAAAGAGTTTGTTAGTTGAAAAATCACTTGTGAAGGCTTTGTATTTAATTGCTTTTTGAATTGCTGTCAGCAAGAAACTATTTTGACAATATTAAAATCGAGGCAAAGAAATCATGTCACATCTCAAACTCCAAGGATAGAAAAATTAGTGAGCGAGAAAAAACAATTACAATTTATCTTCAGTTTTGCAATTTTAAATTATTAGACATATTTTACATAACATTTATGAATCTCTCTTTCAGATATAATTTCTTAATGTGGATTTATTTTTAATGAAAGAAATGAATGGAAAATGTATTTTAAAGGATTTTCATTTTCATCGAAGAATTTAATATATATGCGTACAGAGATCACATGATCATTGGATTAGAGCTGGTGGGATTTCATAGATAATATAGTTCTGGAGTTTTAATCTAAGGTTTGTGAACTTGCTAATATTTTCATCACTAATTTTTTTCTATGTAATTGGTTTCCTTTGTAATCCAATGTATTTTATAGTATGCATTTAAAAACAGTATTCTTTACATTGTAGGGCTCTGGCTATCTGCCGTTGTTTTTTTGAATGACAAGTTCAATAGTTTAAGTTCAATATTTAGAATTCCATTTTATAGCAGAGGGTAGGAAGGAGAGGAAGGAGGAATGTCAAGGTTTATTTGGTAACTGACAAGTATAGAAACAACCCATCTGTAACTCTGAATGGTACAGAGTTGCCTGAGACCCATAGGGTTTAAGTGATTTACCTATGGTCCTATCAACTGCCAGAGAGGGCATTCAAGCCCAGGTCATCCTGACCTCAGAGCCAGCCAGTGATGCCACTGTGCACAGAGTAGGTGCTTAGGAAATGTTGGTTGAATCTTGCTGAATTATTACAAACAGAAAACATTTTCAACACACTAATTCTGAAAATGTTGGCACTTTAAACAGATCAACATATTACCAAATTGAAAGGCATAGTGGTAGAAAGTTCAGTCTTTCAGCATCTCCAGGACTAGTTGGGTGGTGGGATAAGGTTGAGGTTTCCCCAGTTGGCAGTGAGGGTATTTTGGCTTAAACACATACTCTAAGAAACTAAGAAACATCTTCAATAATGTAATTGTTCTCACACTCAATAGATGATTCAGGAAAACTTTCTTTACAGATGGAAGCCACCATACACACACACACACACACACACACACACACACACACACACACACACACTTTTTGTGGTTTTAAGACCAAAATATTTGGAATTCTCAGGATGTATTTGCTTTTCTCTAGTGGCTGTGTACTGCAGGCTGATGCTAACTAGAGTAAATTACAGTTCATTAGAAGATGGACAAGAAGCCTCATTTGTTGGATTGTTTTCATTCCAGGTATACGCCTATTACTATTAAGGTTTTGTGTTCCTAAAATAGTGTTCTTTTTAGGCTCATTGCTCAATGTGCCTCCTTGTGGAAAGCATGAACATATACAGTTAGGTTGCTTAATGACTTCAATATTAGGTTCAAAAAACGTGGACAACTTTGATGGATCTGTAATCTCACAGATGTGGATAACCTGTCCCATGATGCAGATTGCAACCTATCTGTACTTTCTCATCCTATGGAACTCTTGTCTATGCCCTCTTTATAGCCTCCTATGGGGTCCACCCATTGTGCGGGCAATTGTCTTGATGTTGTATGGCTAGCAAGGTCCATCTGTTGGCCCTTGCTCTTATGACGTGAAGGGTCAATTTCCTTTTCTAATTGTATGTCTATCTCTTGGCCGATATCCTTGACGCTGTTCTGCCTGATCAATTTGTCACTGGTAATATGTTGCCACCTATTCACAACCACCATGCATCTCTCTACTGCCCTTGGGCTGATCCACAATTTTGATTTTTGAATGACTGCAGCGTTGTATGACTTGAGACTGTATGGTGCCACTGGATGGATACCCATGTAAAAAAGATGGCTTTGCATTCCAAGAAGAAGTGTGAGGATGTTGTAGATGGTGGTCAGGCTGCTTGCTTCCTATTTAGGTCTCATTCAGATTCATTATCCAGCTTTAGCATCAGTCCAAGATAGACTTAATTATGGACCAGCCCTTTGGGCTGTCCTTTCAACTACATGATATGCTTGTGTAGACAAGAAACAGCTAGCTGGTGTAGTGGATAGACTGACAACCTTAGAGTCAAGAAGGCTTTAGGCAAATCCTGCCTCAGACACTTACTACGTGTGTAACTCTGGGCAAGTCACTTAAAAATAAAACAACTACTTTTTCCAGCCTCAGTTTCCTTATCTGTAAAATAGGGATAATAGTAGCAACTTAGCTTTGTTAAGAGGATCAAATGCAGATAAATGTGTGTATGTATATATATAATATACACATACACATACATAATATATACTATACACATTCATACACATATATACATATATATATTTCTTTACAAGCCTTAAAGCTCCACATGTGTCAATTATTATCATTATCATTATCTGTGTGACCTTAGTTGATTCATTTAACTTCCCTAAATTCCAAAATCCTTATGTGTGCAATGAACTAGATGTCCTCTAAGGTCCCTTCTGGTCCTAAATCCTATGAAACAATGAAGATAATGTGAAAAGGGCTCCATATCAGTGTTCTAGATTGGTTTCTGGGACCCTTGGTATCTTGACAAATTGTCACTTGTATTAGTTTATTGTTGTAAACACAATTTCAATTCATTCTCCAGCATTACCGACTTAAAGAGAGTGTTGTCAGCCAAAAGCAAAGGCTTAAGTACTTCCCTTTACACACTAGCCTAGCTACTTAGAAGTGGAAATAAATTTGAAGAATGCTAGTTCCTATTTTAGTACCTCAGGGCCTTAACACGCCTCTGGCTACATGACTCTAGGCGAGTCATTGTGGGCAGAGCACCTCTCTAAGACCATAAATTTCCCATGACAATGGAATCACAAGTCCAATAAAAAATTAGAAAGGGAATGGGGGTTCTCAGTTGAACCCTTTTGGGTATACTAATCATTGCAATTGGCATTTGAACAAAAATGTGACCCAAATGTATCAAGGTCCTATGTCTTATGACCAATAAGACTTATCCACAATTTACAATCTTTAAAGAGTTGCCTGAGGCTTAGAGACATCAAGAAACTTGCTTTTGGTAACAGAATTGGAACCCAGGTCTTCCTACCTCCAGGTCAAGCACTCTCCTTAAAGGCAGCTGATGGTGTAGTAGATAGAGCACTGGGCCTAGAGTCAGGAAGACCTGAGTTCAAACACAACCTCAGACACTTACTACCTATGTGACCTCGGGCAAGTCACTTAAGTTCTGTTTGCCTTAGTTTCCTCAACTGTAAAATGGGGATAATAATAGCACCTGCCTTGATAATTATGAGGATCAAATGAGAAAATATTTGTAAAAAGGGCTTAGTATGGTGTCTGGCACATTGTAGGTTCTATATAAATGCTCCTTCCTTCCTTCCTTCCTTCCTGCCATCCTTTCTTCCTTCCTTCCTTCCTTCTTTCCTTCCTTCCTTCCTTCCTTCCTTCCTTCCTTCCTTCCTTCCTTCTTTTCTTCCTTCCTTCTGTCCTTCCTTCCTTCCTTCCTTTGTTCCTTCCTTCCTTCCTTCCTTCCTTCCTTCCTTCCTTCCTTCTTTCCTTCTTTCTTTTCTTCCTTCCTTCTTTCCTTCCTTCCTTCCTTCCTTCCTTCCTTTCTTCCTTCTTTCCTTCCTTCCTTCCCCATGTTCTGCCAAGCTGCCTCTCTATCAATGGACATGCACAGATTCCTAAAGGTATTAATGAGTCCCTGACTAAGAAATTAACGCATATGATACAGAAATGGGGAAAATAACTTTCTAGGGAGCCAATGTACTTTGCTACTAACTGAAGATAAACTGGGTTTGTAATTAATTATTACATTAAATGAAAAGTGTAAATGAAATGGGATTTAGATAGTATGTCCATTTTAAACATGAGGGTTGGCATCTGTTGGGGGAAATGTAAAATATGTTTATTTCTAGAAGGACAAGAAATATTTGATGTATTCCTCCCTTGGATACTACAATGACAGACATTTCCATTTGAGGCTCTTCTCCTCACCCCTAGCCCCCAATTCCTAAATATATCAACTCAACTTACGATGCATCAAATTAAGGAGGATGATCTTGCCCTACAAGAAAGTAAGGGAAAAGGGGATGGGAGGGGAGTGGGGTGACAGAAGGGAGGGCTGACTGGGGAACGGGGCAACCAGAATATATGTCATCTTGGAGTGGGTGGGAGGGTAGAAATAGGGAGAAAATCTGTAATTCAAACTCTTGTGAAAATCAATGCTGAAAACTAAATATATTAAATAAATTAAACAAATAAATTAAAATATATAGAGATATATAAAAATTAAGGAAGATGGCGCTTTCCCTTTCCTGTTGTTATCAGGGCTTCTTGTAGAGTAAGTTAAAGTATTTTGATCTTAAGAAAAGGGAAATGGCACCAATAATTGTGAATAACTTTATTTACTTTTCTATCTGACAACTGTCTCGCCCCCAAATGTGTGGTTTCTGTCTGACAGTCCATACTGTAATAAAACAAAAGCACAGCTCAGCTAAAAAGTACAACAAAGAGCTGGAGAAAATCTCTGAATAGTATCAGGTTGGGGAACAGATGCTGAGATCAAGTAGACCAAGAGAACCCAGACAACAGCAGCAAAGGACTCTCCTTTTTTAAAGGGAAAGTACAGGATCCCATAGAATGCAAAGGATCCAGCCAACACTCTAAATAGGGGCAGTATTCCCAAAGCTTTCAAGTTTGTCCACATTTGAATCTGTGTGTGGGTGCTATTCTTTGTTGTTTTACCCACAAGAAGCTCGTCTTTGATCTATAAATGGGTCAAATTTTAACTCATAGAATTACGGATTCAGATATGGTAGAGAACTGAGTTGCAGCAGGGTACGATGGAAAAGCATACTGACATTGGAGTCAGATTCAAATCCTGTTTCTGACATATATTACCTGTGAGACCTCACTGGTTAAACTATTTATTCCTCTACAATGAGAAGGCCACCCTGGTATATAGAGTGTGTAGAAGGGAAGAGTGCAAGGTAAGGGTAAGAGAAAAGGAGGGTAGAGAAACCAGATCACTGAGGTCCTTTTTTGCCAGTCTAAAGAGGTTGGATTGTATTCATTTGGCAAGAGGGAACCACTGGAAACTTCTCAACTGAAAAATGAATCATTTGACCAGAGAAGTACTTTATTTGAACATGGAAAGCAGAATGGGCAAATGAAAGAGTAACTGGACCTGGGCTCCTGAAATATACTGGGGAGTAGTTAAAAAGGCCTGATTTTAATGGTGGCAAGAGAAATGGAAAGGACAGGATAGGTGTGAGGCTAAAGAGAAGAGGATTAGATGTAGGTGAAGAGGAGTGGGAAGAGTTAAAAGTGACTTCAGAGTTTCAAGCCCACATGATGGGTATGATTAACACAGAGGTTAAGAGAACCAGCTCATCTGGGAAGGAAAGATGATGAATCCAAGTTTGGATACCTGGAGTATAGAAGTGCTCTATGACATTGAAGTGGAAATGTCCAGCAGGCAGCTGAAAATAGGGCGCTGTAGCATGTAATGGAGATTTGGGCTAGAGGCGATAATTGGAGCCAAGGAAAGCAGAATCGATTGACAAGAGAGATATCATAGAGGTCTGAGGAAATGGGCTTGTTTGGGAGTTAGGCATAAGGAGAGGAGTCTGCCACTGAAAGAAAAACAAAGAAATAGGAAAAAACCCAAAGGAGGACAGTTTGGAGAAGAAAAGAGTCGTCTATAGTAAAAAATGTCCTAGAGATGTCCAGGATGATAAGAACTGAGTAGGTTCATTAGATTCAGAACCTTAATGAGGAATTTTTGCATCTTGGACAACAGGTCAAAAGACTCCCTCAGTAGGTGACATTTGAGGCAAAGACCCTGGGAAAGCCTCCCTAATCATTTCATAGTTTCTAATTCAATACAACCCAATACAACTAGCACATACAAAGCACCTCCTCTGAGCACTTACTCTACATGGTGCAACAGTAAATATTGGGCTGTTGTTATTTGTCCTTCATTCTAGAAGAGGACCATGACATCAGAAAGGTAATGACGTGACTTAAAAATGGATTGGATTTAAGTGAGGGAAGGCTGTGCAAAGTCGCCAATCTCACTCTCTCCTCAGGAGACATCTGGGTCCAGTGGCAAGATATAGATCAGGATGACTGGAGATGGCCTGGATGCAGTGGGAGACCTTGGCCCTTTTAAGCTAAGATCTTTGCCAGATCTCACTTTGACTGAGGCAATCTCTATTCAGTGATTAAGGCTGGGTAAGACATGAGGCAAAGAATGCCCTCTTTTACCTAGTCAAAACAAAACAAAATGAAAAAATCAGTCTGGGAGGGTAAGACCCTCAGGGTATCTGGCCAAAACAGAAACAATTACTATTTACATTCACTTTGAGCCATCTGGGCCCAAATAATGAGCAAGTGAAGCTTGGGCTGGGACCTCTTGTTGGCCAATCAAAGACAGCCAGAGTGATTTGGGTTTAAGGCATGGTCCTTAAGAAAGAAATCTAGCCTGTAGACCCCAAGATATCTTGTGAGGTTTCAGCAATCAAAATCCATATCCCTTTGGGCATAGCACCAGCAGGTAAAGGTATTGTTCTCTATGTGAACAGAGGGAGAAGAGGGAAGGAAGGAAGGAAGGGTCCCTAGTGGGGCAACTCCTACTGCTCACAGGTTATTTGTTCTTTGTCCTCGAAGATGACCATGGCATCAGGAAGGTGATGCCATGATTTCAAGTGAATTGGATTTAAGTGAGGCAGAATTGTATAAAGTCACCAGCCTCACTTTCTCCTCTTGAACCATCTGGGTCCAGTGGCCAGATATAGATCAGGACAATATAAAGATGAAGAAGAAAATGGTACTTGCCTTCAAGCAGCTTATATTCTACTATAATGTGATAGATGTATACAGGTATATACATACACAGTAATTTAAGTAATGCAGCACAAAGAACTAGAGGGTTAGAGGAGAGGTGTACTAGAAGAAATTAGTTAATGTAACAACAATTTTATCAATAAAGATTTTAAAAGAAAAAAAAAGAACTAGAGGGTTAGGATGTGCTTTCTTTCCTGAAGTAACTGAGCCTTGAAGGAAAAGAGGAATGCAAGGCAGGAAAGGTACAGAAGTGGAAATAGCTGAAATACCTAGTTCAATGAATAGGAACTAGGCCAGTTCAGTTGGTGCAAAGAGGGAATGAGGCTAAGTAATGTAAAATAAAATCTGGAAAGGGAGGCTGCATTTACCTTGTGAATGTCTTTGAGTGCTAAACTGAAGACTTTGTCCTAGAGCTCTCTTAGAGGTAATAGGTATCCACTGAAGGTTGTAGAACACAGAGTGACAGAGTTAGCCTTGTGATTTAGGAAGATGATTTTGGCAGCTTTATGGAGCATAGATTGGCAGGTGGAGAGACTAGAGGGTGGAAGTCCACTTAGGGAGCTATTGCGGGAGTTTGCGGAAGAAGCAATGAAGGCTTGAACTACTTCTTCCCGGTGGTAGCTGATGAAGGGCAAGAAGGGGATGAATGCAAGAAATATTGTAGAGGTTAACTCTCTAAGACTTGGTAACTGATTGGATGAAGGAAGGGTAGGGTTAAAGTAGAAAGAAGAGTCAAGGATGATGCCTAGTATGTGAGTGGCAGTGACTGAAAGGAGGCTATTTCCCTTAAAATAAATAGGGAAGTTTGGATGAGCAGTGGGTTTAGGGATAAATAATGAGTTCCATTTTGAGCAAGTCTGTGGAATATCCAGGCAGAGATGTCTAATAGACACGGAGCATAGGATGGACAATAGCCCTGGTTATATAGATCCAAGACACATCTGCATAGAGATAATTGAACCTATGGGAGCTGATGAAATCACTAAGAGGGAAGGTATAGAGAAAGAAGGCCCTGAACAGAATCTTGGAGAGACATCCATAGTTAGGTATTTAGTATGTGTATATACGCAGCAAAAAAGACTGAGATGGAGGGGTCAGAAAGGTAAAAAACAAAACTGGATAGAAGACTGTCATGAAAGCTGAGTGAGAAAAGAGTATCCAGGAATGGAGGATAATCAATAGTATGAAAAGTCAAGAAGGATGAGGACTGAGGAAAGTCTATAGGATTAAGCAATTAAAAGATTTTTAATTGAGTGGTGAGGTTAGAAGCTAGATTGTACAAGGTTAAGGAGGGAGTTGACTTTCTTTAGGCATTTTGTTGGGAAAAGGAGGAATGTGATAGAATGATCGATTGCTATTTAAACTATTTTTGCTAACTAGGAGCTAGTTCAGCAGGACCAGGATGGCAGCTGTTGAGGTTTGGGGGAGATCCAACATTTTTCTCTATACACACTCACCTTTGGCTTCCCCCAGGTCTGAGTGCAGCTATGATCAGGACCCTCATCTTTCCTTTTTCCCCATGATGGTGGGTGTGACACAGTCACAGGAAGGGATGCCAAAGGGTCCGAATCATCCACTGAGGATCAAAGATAGTGGGAATGTGAATGTGTGGCCTATCCCACCCAGGCCAAGCAGATGTATTCCCCAGTAGTATGCCTCCTGTCACCCTTTGGGGAGGAGGTGGCAGAAGGAGTCTCATTGAAATAGACAAAAGAGGTGAGAGTTTATGGAAGTATCATTTCCATGCCCATTGGGTGGTCCCTTCTGTCCGATCCCTATCCACTGGGTGTAGGACAGATCCTGGCTGAGAAAGCGATAAATCTACTCTATTGAGCCCACCACTTGATGGTAAACAACCCCATTTCCTCCGTGCCTGGAGGTTTAAAGATCAGGGAACACAGAACATTACCATCTCTTTGCCCTTCTCTGAATCTCAATTTGGGTGGGAGGCATGTAGAGTGTTGAAAGAACAGTTTGGTAGGGAGAGTAAGAGAGGAAAGAGGAATTGCCTGGATTTGATTTTCCCAGATGCTAGTGGAGGGGCAGAAGTGATTGAACTGAGTTTGCTGGAGGACCCCTGAGTGTTGGAATGTCTGCTCCTTACCCTTCATCCTTTAGTGTGGAATCCATATCCCAGTATGCCAATTTAATAGCTTCTACATTCAGCTTTCTTGGGGTAAAATTCCACTGTCCCCAACCTGATTATAGCTCTGATTAGATTTGGCTATTAGAATGTCATTGGTGATGTTGAAGAGAGCAATTTCAGTAGTTTGGAGAAAGTACATTTCTAATGGTTAAAGAGTAAGTGGATGAGTAAGTATATGGAGAGGTTTAGTAGCAAAAGAAAGGAGAAAAATAAGATAACAGTTTGAAGGGGCTGAGGATTTCTTTTTAATATATTTATTTCTTTTTAGTTTTCAACATTCACTTTTATAAGATTTTGAGTTTTAAATTTTCTCCCCCCTTCTTCCCCTTCCTATCCCCAAGACTGTGTGCAATCTGATATAGGCCATACATGTACAATCACATTAAACATATTTCCACAATAGTCATGTTGTAAAAAAGAATTAGAACCATAAGGAAAAATGATGAGAAAACAACAACAACAGTAAAAAAGGAAAAATAGTATGCTTTGATTTGCATTCAGATGCCATAGTTCTTTCTCTGGATGTAGATAGCATCTTCCATCATGAGTCTTTTGGAATTGTCTTAGATGTGGCATTGCTGAGAAAAGCTAAGTCTATCAAAGTTGGTCATCACACAATGTTGCTGTTACTGTGTACAATGTTTTCCTGGTTCTGCTCACTTCATTCAGCATCAGTTGATGCAAGTCTTCTCAGGTTTTTCTCAAGTCTACCTGTTCCTCATTTCTTATGGAATTTCTTATGGAAATGTATTCCATTACATTCATATACCACAACATGTTCAGCCATTCCCCAATTGATGGGCATCCCCTCACTTTCGAAGTCTTGGCCACTACAAAAAGAACTGCTAGAAATATTTTTGTACATATGGGTCCTTTTCCTATTTTTATGATCTCTTTGAGATACAGACCTAGAGGTGGTATGAGCAGAGGATTTCTAGACTGAGAGCTGGAAGAGATTTCCAAACCTATGTAGTCCAACCACTTTTTTTTAACAGGTGAGAAAACCTGTGGTCTGGAGAGATTAAATAATTTCCACAAGACACATAAGAAGTATGTGGCAAAGTTGAGATTTGAACCCAGGTCCTCTAAGCTGTAGAGTAGTTCCCTAGACCAGGGGTACTTAAATTGTTTTTGCCATGGACCCCTTTAGCAGTCAGGAGATGCCTATAAACCCATTCTTAGAATAATGTTTTTAAATGTATAAAATAAAATATATACTATTACAAAGAAAATTATATTTAAATAGGGTTATCAAAATTTTTTTTAATTCTGGTACCCCAGGTTAAATATTCCTGGTGTAGTCAAAAGGGAAGGAATAAGCAAGGAAAAAAAGATTAAGATGGAAAAGAAAAGGACATAATTGATGGAACAAGATCCTAGAGATGAAGAGATAAGATGTGGTCAACAGTGTAGGTGAAAGTGTTGCTCTAGAAAGCAGGAGAAACACATGCAGAGCTAATCTGTGATTAAAAAAATGTTATAATGGCCCTGACATTTAACAACCTGCATAGGTGATGTTGATGAAACAGCCAGATGGGACATGACTGGAGAAGATGTCCCATCTGGCCTATCAGTCAGCAGCATGATCTAAAACAAATGCATGCTCTCTTAGGTTTGTGACTCAAGAATACATACATTGGCACGCAGCCATTTCTCAATTTCTGTCATTCCTTTCAAGATGCTTCTGAATTGTGTCACTGAAAAGGTTTCTCAGATATCCACAAGTGCATTTTGTATTCCCAGGTATTTATGGCTTCTGGATGCTTTATTATGTACCACAAGAATGACACTGAATAATACTGAATGAGACTGAATAATACCAGGCCTGTTATGAAAGAGTGAGTCACTCACTATATTCTTCAGGAGGAATGGGTCAGTTAGAGCATTCTTCCCTTGACTTGACCGGCCATTGCATCATTGTGGAGAATAGACTGCCAGAGTAGTTCATTACACACCCACACTGAACTAGGATCTGCCAGAATCAAAGTCTATTGATGGTGGCAAATATTTCTCTGAGATCAGCTTTAACAAATAAGCAAAATGAAATCTCAAGAAGAGAGTAACTTAGCCATCAAAGACCTTTCTTATTGGATTGCCTGATTTCCTTTGTCATTTCCTGGAAGTGTTCAGTAATGAAAGTATAAATTTGGGTGAGTGGGTACGTAGGGAGATTAAGTAACTTATTCAATTTTTTTTTTAAAATAAAGTACTGATGAGATTTCTTAGATCATAGCATGTACAAGTTCCCACCTGACTCCATTTCTTTATTAGAATCCAAACTCTTTGAAAGCAAAGGTCTGATCAGTCAGCAGCATGATCTAAAAACAAATGCATGCTCTCTTAGGTTTGTGACTCAAGAATACATAGATTGGCATGCAGCCATTTCTCAATTTCTGTCATTCCTTTCAAGATGCTTCTGAATTGTGTCACTGAAAAGGTTTCTCAGATATCCACAAGTGCATTTTGTATTCCCAAGTATTTATGGCTTCTGACTGATAGATCATTGATGTTGGCGTGGATGGTGGGTAGGAGGAAGTGTTAGTCCAGACCTGTGTTTATTGAACTTGGAATCATAAGACCATATATTGGATGTTGGCTCTTCCACTTACTTGTTACCCATGTGACCTTGGGCAAATCGCTAAAGGTTTCCAGGCTTGCTTTCCCCATCTGTGCAAATAAAGGGCTGGACCAGATGACCTCCAATGCCTTCTAGACCTCTGAGTCTATGATACTGTTATCCCCAGTGTGGAAACTCTTTCTGCTAAAGATCAGCAGACTTTCTGTAATGGATTTTTTTAGAAAGTTGTCTGGAAAGGTTGTCACCTATCCCAAACATGGCTTGAACCCTGTCAGATATAGGATAAATCTTTGAAAAAACAAATGGCATCCAACGTGAACCAATTCTGTTGACCTCTTAAAGCGGAAAGATGATCATAATTATCATCTGCTTAATAAAGAATAATATTGAAATCAGAAAGAATTTTTTTAAAATAAATAACTGAAGGATAAAAATATTGAACATTAAAAAGAAGATAAATGGGTCCTCAATAACTTTTAAGAATGTGAATGGATCACTAAAAAGATAAAAAAAAGTTTGAGAAAAGCTCTTCTAATTAATCATAAACCTTTCTGAATCTGGACTCTGTCCAAACTGTTATCTCTACTTCCAAGTTATCTGTGTCTTTATCCAAGTTATCAATAAAAATTTTGAACTGCACAGAGCCAAGAATAGTTCCCCTGGAGTACTTGCCTAGGAATTCTTCCTCCAATCTGACAATTCCTTAGATCAATAAGCATTAATTAAGCACCACTATGTGCTGGGCATTATCATAGGCACTGGAGATAAAAATATGAAACAGTACTTGCCCGCAAGGAGTTAGCAATCTATGGGGGGCAGGGCTCAATGTGCAAGTATGTAAGTTAATACAAAATATGTATAAGGTAAAGTTTTTCAGGTGCAGTGGATACAGGGATTAGAATCAGGAAGACTTATCTTCATAAGGTCAAATCTGGTCTCAGATACTTAGTAGCTGTGTGACCCTGGGCAAGTCACTTCACCCCACTTGCCTCAGTTTTCTCATCTGTAAAATGGGCTGGAGAAGGAAATGGCAAACCACTCCAGTATCTTTGCCAAGAAAATTGCAAATGGGGTCAGAAAGAACTGGATATGACTGAAATGAAACACCACCTTTTTTCTGGGGGTGGGGAGGCGTGAACAACAACACCACACTTTTTGGTGGGGGTGATGGTAAAGAAGCATTAGCAGCTGGGGAAAATTAGAGAAGGCTTCATTTAGAAAGTGGTGTATGAACTGAATTTTGAGGGAAACTAGGGATTCTAAGAAGCAGAGATGAGGATGAAGCAAAGTCCAGGCATGGGAGACAGTCTTCTCAAAGGCACAGAGAGAGAAGATAGAAGGTCATTGGGGAGGAACCATGAGAAGGGTGGTTTGGTTGGACTAGAGAAGGAAATCAATGTATAATAAGGCTGGAAAGGTAGATTAAAGCCAGGTCATGAAGGACATAAACATAAGAGTTTGTATTTAATCCTAAAGACAGTTGGAAGCCACTGGACTTTATTGAGTAGGTGAGTGAAATTATTAGACCTATACTTTAGGAAAATGACTTTTTGGCAGCTATGTGGAGGATGGATTGGAGTGGGGAGATAATTGAGGCAGACAGTCCAATTAAGAGACCAATTAGACAACTTAGCCTTGGATCCAGTCAACCAGTTCCAAATCTACCTAATTGTACTCTCATGTAGTACACTCTCCTCCATGTTATTGCCAAGCATAACAAGAAAGATGTTGTCAAGTGTTTTTCTCAAATCTAAGTATACAATGTCTACAACATGCTTCTGATCTACTAATCTAGTTACTGTTAGAAAAGAATATGAAGTTAGTATAACTGGTTTATGAAAAAATATTTTCCTTTTTAATATTCACTGCTAAATTTTCACAGACCACCCCCTTAATAATGTGTTTTAGAATTTTACCTGGAATAAGGGTTTGGGTAATTTATGTGTAGTCAGAAGACTCCAACCTCATTTCTATTTGGCATGTTTGCCTTTTTCTAGTCCTGAACATCTCTTGGAGATGACTGACAGTAGCTCAGCCAGTTCTTTAGGATATTGGTCTTCTGGATCTGGTGACTTAAACTCATTAAGAAAATATAAATGCTTTTTTGACCATCTCTTCATTATCTTGGGTTTCTACTTCATGCTAACCATTTTGTACTATCCTTCCCAAGGCAATGATACTATCTTTCCTTTGGGCTTTTCCTTACTTCCAACATAGCTAAATAAAAAACAAAAACAAAATTTAAAAACAATCCCTTTAGCAATCACTGCCAACCTGAGTTCTTTCTGGACTTTAGTGCAGGTCAGCACTCTCCTTCTGTATTTGTTCTCAAATAACTCAGATAATTTATTTCACCTTCTTTGGGTAGCTTCCTCTGCTTTTTTCTAGTTTTTGGAATAATTTTGTTTTTTGCCTTCAGAATTTTATTATATGATTTTATTTATAAATTCAATACATACTTTTTAAAAACAATCCATCTATTACATAAAACAAAGTTACATAAAAAGTTTTTTTTTTTGTATTAAGTAGGAAAACAGGAAAAAAATTTGGAATTTTCTCAGACAACTGTTACTCATTGAAAACTTCAGTCTATTAATGTGTGTGCATGTGTTTAAAGTCTGTGGTAAATGAGAAAAGAAAAAATGTAATTTAGACAGCATTAAGATATGATCTCCTATATATTATAATTCAAACCATATTTGGGCAGGAAAGCATTCTTTCCTGCTTCATATTTCACCACTTTGCTCACTCATCCTATCATTTTGGCTTAATAAAAACTTATATTTCAATTCTCTTTGCTTCTGCTGGCTCACAGAATAGTTTCCACTGAAGATGCTGAACATGTTTAAACAGACAAATGCAGTAGCCCACATTCAGTTCAGTTCTCTTTATGATTGTCTGTCAAGATGTTTTTTTTTTTCCTGCAGAGGTAGCCCAAACCTGAAGGCAGAATGACAAAGGCAGATACTCTCAAATGGTGATGACTCAGTCTAGATCCCCAGTCTATTCTAGTATGTGATTATATATCAGACGGTTGTTTAGTAAGCACTGAATCAGAGCAAAAGGAGTCAGATCTTTGTAAGGGAATAGTTCTCCTCCATTTACCTGCTCCTCACACTGTATCCTGGAATAGTTGTTAATAATAGGATCATTAGATGACATATTTTATAGTAGAACACAATTATAGTATATTCTTTATTACTTATATTTGTGTATGCTCAGTAGCAGAAGCTATAGTGACTAAAATAATTGCTGGGGAGTCCTAAATAATTAATAATGGCTCATTCATTGATTCATTTATTTACTCAATAAAAATTTACTGAGGAGATACTATGTACAATCTACTGTGAAGAATACATATCTGAATAAGACATAGGTAGTCCTGTATAAGTTGTTTATGATTTAGTAAGGGATATAAGATATGTTGACATTGAAAACAGAGAGAGAGAGCAGATCAGCTGGCTAGTTGCTGAGGCTAGCCTCTACAAGATGGCAGTATTTTGATGGCATTGCCCTCCTCTACACCACAGCTATTTCTGTCTAGATAGCTGGTGTGAGTCATTAAAATCAGAGTACCCAGTTATTTGTGAGCTGATTCTGCCAAAGCTGAAGTGATAGGAACCTTGGAAAGAAGTGATCACTATATCTTAGGGTTTGTGATAAGCAAAGCAAGGAAAACAGGGCAAACCCTAAACTCAGGAAGAATAGATTTCATAGAAAGGGTAGATAGGATCCCATTCCTTAAAATTCTACAGAGGAAGTTGGATCAAAAGTGATGGGATGCTATTAAGGAAAAAATATATGATGACACAAACACTAGTAATTCTGATGAGGAATAAAAAGGAGAAAAGTCTTAAAAGACTGATGTGGATGTACAGGAAACTTCTGGACCAACTTGAACTCTAAGAAAGCGATTGAAAGAAGATGAAAGCAAGGAAAGTTTGCTGACAATGAATACAAAACAGTAGCAGGGTCCTACAACAATAGTACTAGTATACTAAAGCTCAGAACAAGCTAAAGCTTTCGATGTATGCTAAGGAAAACAAAAATATTTTATGGCTTTTTTGGGAGTAAGACTAAGATCAAAGAAGGGATAGGCACTTAATAGAAAAAAGAAGGGAAGGCACTTAATAGAGGGAAAATTATAACAGATGATGGAGACGACAGAACTACTCAGCACATTTTTTCTATTTTTTTTAACTAGAAGAACAATCTTCAGTCTGACATGAATAGAAGAAAAATGATTAACAAGGAACTGAAACCCAAGATAATTATGGAAATGGTAAGAGAGTGCCCCCTTGCCCTGAATAAGTTCAAGTCACCAAGCTATACTTCAGAATACCAGGAGAACTAGCAGGTGTCATTGATCCCTGAGTTGTAATTGCCCCCCAATATTTTAAAAATCATGGAAAATGAGAGTACTACAGGATTAGGGGTGGATTAATATCCCAGTTTTCCAAAAAAGAAATAGGATAATTCATCAAATGACTGATCGGTGAGCTTTACTTTGATTTCTGGAAAATTCTAGAATATATCAATAAAGGGATGATTTATAAGCATTTAGAAAGGAAAATCATGTTCCTAAGAGTAGGCAGAGGTTTATCAAGATTAACTTATGCTAGACTAAATTCAGTTCCTTTTCTTGATTGATTCAATGGATAAGGGAAATGCCATAGATATGATGTACCTGTCTTAGCAGGTTATTTGATAAATTATCATGATATCTTTGTAGATAAGATGGAGAAATGTAAATGACATACTGTGAATAACCTGATGGAATAACCAATAGAGTTTCCTATGTCCACTAAATATTTATAGCAGGCATAAAGCTGGAGAGGGGTGAGTGACACATCAAGATTTTAATACTGACAAGCTGGAACATGGACCAGATCCAATAAGACAAAATTGAATAAGTAAAATAAGGAAGATAGAAGTAAAAAAAGTTTAAAAAAACATACAGTTGGGCAAATTTAAAAAATAAACTGCAGAAATATCACATTTCTCAAACTACTATTACAGAGGAAGGATGAATAGTCAACAGTATGAGTGAAAAAAAATCTGAGGGTTTTGTTGGTCTACAGTAACCTCAATATGAGTCAACAAACTGTAGGATATGGATGCTAAAAAAGCAAAGTAATCTTAGGTAGCATTTAGAGAAGCAGAATGTAGACAATATGGGGGAGAATGGTCATGCTGTTTTCTGTTTTGATCAGTTGGAATACCTCCATAGGCTCTAGCAGGACATTGGCAATTGCTTGATGGAGATTGTCTGTTATGGTAAGAAGGCTAGAAACTATGCCATAGGAAGATCAGTTGAAGGAACTAAGTCTGGAGAAGAGAAGGATTTGGAGGGACAGGAAATTTGTCTTCAAAGATTTGAAGGATGGTTATGTGCAAGATGGATTAGAATTGTTCTCTTTGGTCCTGAGGAGGCACAAATCAGAGGAAAGGCAGACTGCAGAGACAGATTTTGTCTTAATATAAGAAAAACTTCTTAACAAATTTGTCCAATGGTAGAGGCGGCTTCTCCATCATTTAACAATAAGTTTAGGGCCTGGACCTGTGATTTCAAATTGGTTTAACTACTCCCAGAAGAGGAGCACCCTTAAATACTAATAGGTATTTTCTTGACAATTTATATCCCTAGAGAGTTGCCTGGAATGTCGAGAGATTAAATTACTTGCCCAGGGTCATACAGTATGGGCCAGTATGGGTCAAAGACTTGAACTTAAGTCCTCTTGGTTTTAAGACCAGCTCATTATTCAATGTTACCTAGAAGAATCATTTTACAAACCATGTGTTCTGAAGGCAATTCCCCAAATATACTGACCATAGCTTCTTTAGATCTCCTTGCCTGCCCCTTAATTGTTCATCATTACCAACAGGAAACTACCGCTAAATTCATGTATTGGACTTTTTATGCTTGCACATGTTTGGGCACAATAATACCCAATGTGTTACTATTTAAGAAAGGAAAATAGCCAAAAGAAAGTATTAAGTGTATTTGAGGTCATTTTAAAATGAG
The DNA here is from genome assembly GCF_011100635.1 of Trichosurus vulpecula. NCBI lineage: Eukaryota > Metazoa > Chordata > Mammalia > Diprotodontia > Phalangeridae > Trichosurus > Trichosurus vulpecula. The sequence goes on from NC_050576.1 coordinate 45,681,127, forward strand.
AGCAGGTAATAGTTTTGTCTTTCTTTGTATCTTAAGTACTTGTCACAGTGCCGGGCACATAGTAGGTGCTTATTGTGACTTATCGAGTCAGGTAGATGAGGCTAACGGAGGTCTTGACCTGGGATGGATATTTTGATGGTACTTTTGACAGTTTTCATTTCAGCATCACTCTTCTGAGTAAACCTGCTGAGTCTCTCTTCTCTTTTTCCTTTCTTTTTACATTCTTTCATCACCAAATCGGTAGTATGGGTTGGAAGGTAAGAGAATCATTCCATTTTCCACTCAGATCCCCACTACCATCAGCTTTTTCTTTAGTGACTGGTTTGATGCCGTATGTGGACACTTCTTTGCCCACTCCCAACATCGTCCATTCACAAAAGTCTCAACCTGTGCAAACTCGAAGATCTTTTGGGTATGGAACCTGTACTTTTCTCAGCTCCGTTTTCTTCTTCTCACTCTATTCTGCCTTTACGGGAAATCTTGGATTTGAAAAAAAAACTCCAACACACTTCTAAAGACTGACGAACTTTTTTGTTCTTGTCCCGATTTATTATTTTAGTTAGAGCAAGCTGCCAAGAATCATATTAAAATGTTCAACCTTCATTTTAATGCCTCCTCTTCCTTGCAAGTCCCTTGGCCTCAATAAAATTCACCATCCTTTGCATTTTACAAAGGCATCTTGGATTTTTTTTTAACTTCAATCACTTGCTTGCCGAGTTCCTCTATCCTCTCCTTTTCGAGTTTTTCCTCTTATTCCTTCACCCTCCATAGCAGACTTAGAGGCACATATAAGAAAAACGAAGAATAGATTAGTTCATATCGTCTCTTCTCTTATTATTTCTAGCGTGCCAAACCACGAACATGAGTCGGTCGACATTTTTTTACTGGGTAGGCATAATTTTGGCATCCCTTCTGTTTATACGACTCAGAGAAGCACATCTTTCATCTTGTCCAATTTTTCTTCTGGGCATAAGTCGCTCTTACTTTCTCCATCCTTTCTGGTCTATTTTAGGTGTGCCAACTTCTTCTTTTTGGTCTGTTGTCTGTATCCACGCATCCCTTGAGCCTGACCTAATTCTGGAAGTCAATTATTGTTGTCCTATCGGTCTCCCTTTGCCAAAGCTCATGGTTGAGTTCCAGAAAGAGGAAAAAAACCTTCTCGTCTAGAGTTGTTGGCGAGTGTTCACTTAGACCCTTTAGAAAACGCAGCCAAGAAATGCCCTCTAATCCGCATCCAGAGCAAGGACCTGAAGTGCGAGTTGAGCAGGCAGTGGGACAGCCTGGACAGCCTGCTCTGGGTGATTCACAGGAACTAACAGGTGCGTAAGCTGCAGCTGCGCTCCCATCCCAAGCCTAGAGTGTAGGAAATAACACTTTTCAAGAGGAGGGGTAAGGGGGTGGAGCGAATGGGGAGGCCCAATCAGGTCAATGTAGGCCGCCGTTATTCATCTCCTAGCAACCGAGAGAACCAATGGGAAGGAGTCTAGGTAGTGGAAGGCGCGGGGGAGGGGTGGGAACAGTTCAAACCTGCGGCCCTGGGGAGGGGAGGCAGCGCAGAAGGGGGCGGAGCCTAAACTGGGGAGACAGTCGAGGAGGCGGGGCCTAGGGAAAGGAGGCTCAGCCTGAGGCGCCTCATTCTGGGCCTGGCAGTTGGGATTGTAGCTGCTGAGGGGAGTCTGGTGGTCGTAAGGCGAGGAGCCCCCTCCCCCAATCACACCCCCCCCCCGCCCATGGGGGGGGGCCATGACTGGTGAGCGCCCCCCCCTTAGGGTGGGGTCACTGTGACGTGCCCAGTAGGGGCCCAGGAGCCTGCCTTGGGTGGAGGAGGCGCCATTGGTTGGGGGAGGGGATTGGGGTTGGAGGTGGGGGGCTGGGGTGGGGGTGGGGGGGTGGGAAGAAGCGTCTTCTCTGCGGCTGGGAGTGCAGCGAGGAGGGGGCAGGGCAGGGAGGTGAGTGTGGCCGCCGCCCTTGCACCTGGATCTCCGCCCCTCCCCCTCTGGGAGGTGCCGTTGGAGCCGTTGGCCCTGGCTGGGGGGGGGGGGGCCCAGGCTCGGATCGCCTCCAGCTCCCCCTTCCCCCACCCCACCCCCCCACTACCCCCTCTGGCGGGGTCGGGGGCGTGAGAGGAGAGGGCTCCAGATGGGGGACGCCCAGGCTGGGGGAGGGGAGGGCTGGGGCGGGGGCGGGGGGCGGTCCCCAGACCCCCGCAAGGCGGACAGGTGCCAGCCACCAGATGAAGGAAGGACTGGGCATCGACGTGGGGGAAGGTGGCAAGGGCAATGCCGTCGCCTCCTTCCCTCCTGGGTGAAGGTGACAAAGGGCAGGCGAATGGGAGGGCGGTCTCCGGAACCCGCGGGGGGCGGGGGCGCGGGCCGGGACCCCTCTCGCGCCGCGGGGGGGGCCACCCTGGGAGGGACCCTCGGCCGCGGGGATGCTGCTGTAGTAGCCGCGGCGGTCGAGGCTGGCAGCTCCATGCTTTCCCCGCGGCCTGGACGAGGCGCGGCGCCGAGCGTGCTCGTGTGGGGCCGGGGGCGCCCCGGGGACCCTCCCCCTCGGCCGGCCCCTCCCTGCTGCTCAGGGGAGGCCTCCGGTCGTGGGCGGCGCGGGGCCGGAGGCTCGGGGGCGGCGGGAAGGCGGCTCAGCCCTGGAGCGGTAAGATGAGATAGTGGACTGCCGGGAGTCGTCCTGCTGCTGAGCGCAGACGAGAGCGGGCTCCGGAGCAGTGTCGGGCGCCGGAGTAGGGCACAGAGCATGGGGCTGGGGACGGGGGGATGCGGCCGCGGGGACGGGGGGCTGCGAGGAGGGGCTGGGAGCGGGGGTTAGCCCCGGAGTACCCTGGTGGCATTGCCCCGAGTGCGGGGGTATTGTGTAATGAGGCACGGGGCTCGGGGTACTGCAGTACTTGTGATGTGTGCTGCACGAGGACACTGCTTAGAGCTCCTTGGCTGGCAAGGTGGTGTGAGCTCCTTAGAGTAGTGCCATGGCATTGCACCGGACTGATGCTACCTGGAGTACTGGGCATTATGTAATGAGGCATGCGGCTCGCAGTACTGCAGAGAGTAGACGGTGTTGGACTGGCAGGCTAGCCAGGTGGTGTAGAGCTTCTTAGAATGGTGCCATGGCATTGCACCCGATTAATGCTAACTGGAGTATTGGAGCATTATGTAATGAGGCGCGGGGCTCCGATTACTGCGGCACTCCTAGCAGAGAATAGACAGTGTTGGACTAGCAGGCTGGCCAGGTGGTGCGAGCTGCTTACTTAGAGTGGTGAGATGGCATTGCACCCGATTAATGCTACCTGGAGTACTGGGCATTATGTAATGTGGCATGCGGCTCGCAGTACTGCAGAGAGTAGACGGTGTTGGACTGGCAGGCTAGCCAGGTGGTGTAGAGCTTCTTAGAATGGTGCCATGGCATTGCACCCGATTAATGCTAACTGGAGTATTGGAGCATTATGTAATGAGGCACGGGGCTCCGATTACTGCGGCACTCCTAGCAGAGAATAGACAGTGTTGGACTAGCAGGCTGGCCAGGTGGTGAGAGCTCCTTAGAGTGGTGAGATGGCATTGCAGCCGATTAATGCTACCTGGAGTACTGGGGCATTATGTAATGAGGCACGGGGCTCCAAGTACTGCCGTACTCCGAGCAGAGAGTAGACAGTGTTGGACTGGCAGGCTGGCCAGGTGGTGCGAGCTCCTTAGAGTTGTGCGATGGCATTGCACTCGATTAATGCTACCTGGAGTACTGGGGCATTATGTAATGAGGCAAGGGACTCCGAGTACTGCGGTACACTGAGCAGAGAGTAGACGATCTTGGACTTTCTGGAGTAATGTCAGCCCATGGAATAGGACAGCAGGCAATGTGCTTGGACCTCAGGGCTAGCCTTAGAGTATTTCGATGGCATTACACTGTATTAATGCTACCTGGAGTACTGGGGTATTATGTAACGAGGCACGGGGCTCGGAGTACTGTAGTACTGTGGTGGTGTGCTACAAGACTACACAGCTTAGAGTGGAGAATATACAGTATTTGACTCCCTGAAGTAATGTCGGCTAATGGAGCAGGACAACAGGCAGTGTGCTTGGACCTTGGGGCTAGCGGGGTGGTATCATGCTCCATAGAGTATTCCGATGGCATCGCACTGTATTAATGCTCCCAGGAGTACTGGGGTATTATGTAATGAGGGGCGGTGCTCAGAGTACTGCAGTACTAGGGTGGTGTGCTGCAAGATTACACCACTCAGAGTACAGAGTGTACAGCATTGGACTCCCTGGAGTAATGTCATGTTATGGAGTGTGTTCTAGGGCGGTGTGCTCTGAGTCCTGGGATAATGGTGTAATGTTATGCTACTTAGGAGTACTAGAATGGTATACTACTTGGAGTACTGTAGTATTCTGTGATATGATAATATGCTTATCGGCATGTATTGTATAATATTGGACTACTTGGAGTATTGTTATTGAATATGACATTATACTTAGAGTGCTACTTGGAGTACAGTAATATTATAAGTAATATTATATAATATAATACACTTAGGCTACACCAATAATATTGTGGTCTACTACTTAAAGCAGTGCTATGTAGTACTAGACAATACATTATTATGCTACTCAAAGGACTGTAATGATATGATATACTACCTAGAGCAAGGTAATATTATGTGATGTGATACTATACTCAGTTCCATAACAATATTATAATATGCTACTTAAGGAGTGGTGTAATATTATATAACATGACATGATTTTAGTACTGTAATAATATAATATACTATTTAGAATACTGTAATATTACAACATTTAATTACTGTAATAATCTATACTATTATAAAAACTCAAGTACCGTAATATAGTATAACATATTTAAAAGTTCTGTGATAAAATTGTTATACTATTCAGTGCTATGTAATAGTCCATACTAAGACTACTATAAAACATATTAAACTTAGAGTACTCTAAAGTGTATAATATGTTTTTGTTCTGTTGTCTTTGACTCTTCATGACTCCAGTTGGGGTTTTCTTGGCAAAGATACTGGAGAGGTTTGGAATTTCCTTCACCAGCTCATTTTACAGATGAGGAAACTGAGGCAAACAGGGTTCAGTAACTTGCCCAGGGTCACACAGCTAGTGTGTGAGGTTGTATTTGAACTCAGAAAGATGGATTTTTCCATATTCCAGACCCAGCATTGCTTCCATGGTGCTACCTAGTTGTCCCAATATAACATAAAGTACTTTAATATATTTAGAGTAACATGATAATATATCATACTACTAAAATGTGTAGTATAACATAATCATATAATATATAGCAATATAATTATGTAATAACACATTTTAATAATATATAATGATAACTAGCATTCATATAAGGGCAAAGTTTGTAGAGCTCTTTACTACATTATCTGATTCGATCATATAAACCTCTGCCATAACTGCTATGGCTCACTTATTGTTATCCCTATTTTATGGAGGAATATGGTTAAGTTACTGGCTGCCCTAGGGTAACTAACATTATTACTGTTTTACAGTTGGGGGGGTGCTCTATGTAACAGTCATAGAGCTAATATAGGTATCCTAGGCAGATTGGTGTCAGTTCTTATGACTCCCCAAGTCCAGCATGCTATCCACTATGCCACATTGTAGTAATTGTTTTAACTTCTTAGTTAATGTTACTATATTGCTTCACAGCTTTGTATTAAATACTGAAGACTAAAGGCATTTGTGCTTCCAAAAAAATTACCTTATATTTGTTTACTTTGTATTATAAATATACGTTCTCTTCCCCATTTCCACAACTCCTGTATAGCATGTAAGCTCCTTGAGGACAGATTGTTTCGTTTTTATCTTTGTATCCTCAACACCTAGTATAATGTCTGGCACATTCTAGGGAAATAGTGAAGGCTTGTTAGTTGATTGCTGATTTTGAGGTAATTGTGGTTTCTCTACAAGTATACCCACAATGAATCATTAAAGATATGGAGGAACCAGTAATCTTTGGGGATTTCTTAGACTTGAGTAACCTATGGAATTTAATTCCTAGCAATTTCAAATCCTAAGAAAAATATTTTGGGATTGGACCTGAATGATGTCGTGGACACATCATTTTGGTGCCTTGTGGCACTTGACTGAGAGTCGAAAGACTTGGATTAACTAATCAGGACTAAGTACTGGCTTTGTTGCCTTGGGCAAATCACACCAAGCTTCAGGGTCTGCCTACTTCTATTTGGTTTGTTGTGAAAATTAAGTGAAATTATGTAAAAGTAATTTGAATACTGAAATGTTAAGGCATCTGCCAGTTCTAAATTTGATTTTGGAATAGAATGAATCCAGCACTTGTAAAGAGATATAATTGGTAAATATTATTTTTCAAAATTTACAACTTGGACAAGAAAAAAAGGCTTAAAAGACATAATCATGGGAGTAAAACACTTGATTTGAAAGAAACAAGAGGTTAGATTTACGGATTTAGATGCATTAGGCAAAACTTAATAGAAGTGATGGAGATCTCAAGACATAACTAGCAAGCTTAGCCTTTTCATCCTAACTAAATCAACAGCAGATTAATAATCATTAAATAATTTGACATTTGTTACTTCATGTCATTAGCACACTTGGAATGTCATCAGGAGCTGAGAATTAAACATTTAAGATTCTTTGAGTCATATGATGGTTTAATCAAATCATTTAAAACTTTGCTCCCCATATGCACAGTGAGATAATACAACTGCAGATTCAATAACCTTATACAGCAGCTGGAAGAGAACTCTGCAAAGGCTTAGTTATATAGCTTGGATGATTTCAGTGTGCTGAAGTGCTCATCATAAACATATTAGCACCTTCAAAGCACTTATTGTTCTAAACATTCCTTTGAAGCAGATCACAAAGATTGAAGCATTAACAGTTTTAAATTACCTGTCCAAGACTGGCACAGGACCAGATTATATTTTTCCGAACACACATTTATACAATTAGGCCCTAATGACTTTTCAGAACATTGATTTAAATGGCTTTTTGCTTACCAAATTTGATCATTCATGTGTTGCTTCAACAATCAGAATCTTTTAAAAATATTTCACTATTACCTTTCACTGTATAGAGGATATTTGAATATCTGACTGATGAGGCCATTTGATTTAAACAACAAAATAAATTGGCACTCAGGCGATTTCCTATGTGTTTTCTAATTCCAGCTAGTTATTTTTAAATGTTTTTCTTCAGGAGATCAGAGAGTAATGGAATGTTGGAGATCTCACAAGAAAACTTGGAGATCATCTCACTTTATAGATTAGGAAACAGGCCTACAGAGCTTGGTTGCTTTGTCAGGGTCATGGATAATAAAGACCAGAGCTGCATTTCAAACCTAGGTACTTTGATTCCAAATCCTGTTGCTGCTGCTGCTGTTGGTTGTTTGCCCAATAAATTATAGAAAATGAGTGAATCAGTATACATCCTTTTGACAGTTATTTTTACTTGAGAAGAATATCATTGTTATCATGACTGAGTAATTTGTGTGTGTGTGTCTTTTGAAGTAATTCATTCACAAGAATCTTGAATTGTTTTTAAAACTTGGTCTAACTCAGAAAACTCATACAGGTACTTGAAGAAAAGCCACACACCCAACATTTAAGGTCCTGAAGAGAAAAATATAATACCAAAATCACTAGGGGATTTAAAAAGGCAGAATCATTTGATGGATGTTCTAAACAATGAACACTTAAAATAGTTTTGTTGTTTAAACATCACAAACCATAATCAAAAGCTGCTGTCAACTCTTGATTATGCAGTAGCAATTTTCTGTTATATGGCTTCTCAGTGGCTGCCTACTTACAAGCTGAGTCCCAGGCTCCTGAAAGTAAAGTTCAATTAAGAGGTTGTCAAGAGTCAGCATCGGTGAGATATGGGGTGTCAGAGGCTCAATTAGTAGGGAGTCACAGCATGGAAGAGATGGGGGGGCAGAGTATGTGTGTCTGCCTGGATTTCAGTGCTAAATATAAATTATTTTAAAATCTCTTGGGTCCCTTCATTAGTGTGGATAATTGAGTTAGATGTTGTCAAGTAGGAAATATGGCAAATACATAATTATAATACATGATAAATGTATGAGAGGTGGAGAGTGCTCTAAGAAGGGTAGTTCATTACTGATTGGGTGACCAGGGAAGACTTTTGGAGGAGGTGGCATTTGAGTTGAATTTTAAAGGTTGTGTAGGAATTAATTGGTAAAGCAGCTATTGTAGATAGCCCTTCTGAGTCCAGAAGAAGGCTTTTTAGTGAGAAGAGAGAGAGAACATTCCAGGTATAGGGAATAGCATAAACAAAGGTATGGAGGCATGAAAATGCAGGGTATGTAAGTTCCATTTGGCAGCAACATAGAATATATGGAAGAAAGTAGTATGAGATCAGGCTGAAAAGCTGTCTAGGAGTCTAGAAGTAGAATGGATTGCCTTGGCAAGTAGTGGATTTTTGATCATGGGAGCTATGACATACCATAGACATAGAACTGACAGAACTTGTTGCGTAGTTGGATGTGAGAGGGAAAGAGAAAGACAAGTCAAAGATAACACCAAAGCTTTGAATGTAGGATGCTCTGTGAATGGTGCTGCCACAAATAGAAGTAGCCAGAAGTCAGAAGGAGAGGGAGCATATGCTTGGTTTTGAACCACTGTTGTATTTGAGGTGTTAATGGGCTAGATCCAAATGACCAACTTACATGTCATTAGAGATGTGGGTTTTGGAGTGAAAAGAGGTGGCAGAACTAGAGACTATGAAGTTGAGGATTCATCTGTGAAGAGGTAGATAATAGCTGAAAATTAAAACTGTTAAAAGAAGAGAAGAGAACTGAACAGATACTTTTGGAGCACTTATGTCAAAGAGTAAAAAAATATGTGGGGCCAATGGAAAAAACAAGATGGAGGAGTGGAAAAATAGGGGAGAGCTGCTGTTTCTGAAAGTAGGGCATTAGAGCGATCTGGAAGTTGTTTTGAGTGTGAAATATTTTTGAGAGGCGAAGAATAATGATTGAAAAAAGAGGGATTAATTTATTAATTAGAAAGTTGGTGTAATCATCAAGAGGGCAGTTTCTATAGAGTGGTGAAGTGAAGCCAGATTGCAAAAGGTTGAGTCAGTGGGTGCTAATAGATGGATAGATGACTCCTGTGGAAATGTTGGCAATAAAGATGGAGAGATGGATGGGACAAGAGTCCACCCAGTATAGTGGAAAGAGCACTAGTTTTGTAGAAAAATGGACAGAATGAACCCCAGCTGCAGCACTTAACTGTGACTTCAGATGAGTCATTTTGACATTTTTAGGTGTCAGTTTCCTCATCTGTAACATGACCTCAAAGTTCCATGCAGCTCTAAAGTTTTTCGATGATGTGTATCTTTGGACAAATCGTTTTATCTCATTGAATGCTGCTTTCCTTGTCTCTAAAATGAAGAGAATGCTTCTGGGTGGTTCTGAGTAAAACACTTTATCAATTCTGGGTAAATTCTCAGTGGTCAGTGGAAGGCTGCTTTAGGAGTGGCAGGAGCTGGTCATAGTTATAATAATAACAGCTAATATTTATATAGTGCTTTAAGATTGCCAAAGGACTTTAGACATAAATCTCATTATTTAAATTTTTCAAATGAAGAAATTGATACTAAAAGAGTTTGAGACCCCAGGGTCACACAAATGGTAAGTAATTATGTCAGGTGGTTAGGTAGTTAAGTGTGTGTGGGGGGGGGAGGTGGAGTGTAGAATTTGAACTCGGGTCTTTCTGACATCAAGTTAGAAACTCACAACTCCAAATGGGAAAAGGCCAATGCAAAGAGCTTAAAGGTATGGGAAAAAAGAGGGAGTGACTGCTGGAATAAATCTGATGGAGGGTAGAAGAAGATAGGATATTTTGGAATAAGGATGCATTTCCCTCTGAGATGGACTTTAACTGAATTTCTTTTATAGAGAATGGTGTTACAGTGAGGTTTCCATGTTTTTTGTTATTGTAATAATTAAATACCGACTGTAGTCTGAAGCAGAGTAGAGCCTAATGAATCATATTTATGACTTAGGATCTTTGAGCTGTGCTTGTTCTGCTTCCTTACTACCTTAGCAAATGCCATCCTCAGTTAAAAGTGTAATAGAGTTGTTTTCTCTTGTGTGATATGGAAAACTTATATAAATCTTAAAAATTTTTTTTTGCTAATTGCTATAATTGAGCCAGAAGATAAACCCCAGTACCTTTTGTAATGGAAGTATAGATGCAAGTACCACTTGCTGATTGCTTTATGAGACTTAAAAATCTTGATGTTTTGGGGAGATAGGGCTTATTGCTATCCCTACTTTCATAATGGCAGTTTTGAGGTTATTTTACTATGTATAAAATGGCATACATTTTTTTCTTTTAGAAAATTATCTCACTTATATGAGTTGGCTCTTAAATAAAACTAACCTACATTGAATTAAAATAAAATCTCTTACAGGTATCATGGTTAAATGACAAAACAGTCAGTTACCTTGCAGAATTGAAGTTGAAGGGGCCTGGCTTTGCCTGGAAAGTTGTTCTGCCTGCACCCTAAGTGATAAGTAGCTGCCCTCCTGAGGTCAGAGGGCCAGGAGGCAATCCTGGAAAGGTGCTCTTTGTTAGGTAGCTTTTCCTAATGCCTCCTGAAATTTTCCCCTTTGCACCCAATTGCTCCTTGGGCCAAGTGGAATATACCTGCTCCTCTTTTGACCATATCATTCATGTATCACTAAACTGAGTTATGTGGATAGTTGTAGTTATGTATCCATCCAGTAAATTCCCAAGGGCTGCTTGTCATCAGTTATAGTTGTTGTTAACAAGATGACTGTAAAATAGAGAATGGATTTCTATAGAAGTTTGGTCCCGGGTGATAACTATGTACCCAGTACCATGTTAAGTAAGGAAAAGAAATATGAAAGAAAGATAAAACTTAATATTTGCCCGCAAGGTAGTATATGTAGCAAGGGAACAAAAACTAATATTAAAAAAATTAGTAGGAAGAAACAAAATAAATCAAATGCTGAGAATTCTTATATAATCCATAGGTTACTTAGGAGTCCATAGAAAAGAGAAAGGAAAAGCACAGACTTTTAAAAATCAGATTAATTTAGAAATTCAGTTTTTCATTAGAAACAACATTGAATATCAGCACATTCTATGAGGAAAAGTGATATATGGACATTTATAGAATGCTGAAGGGAATTTGGAAGCACTGATACTGTGAAGATACTTTATTCATTAATATTAGTTTAAATGTAAAATTCATTATTTTTAAAAAAACATCATTGTATTGAAGTTTCACTGTCTCCAGAGTTTTACTCAGGGTCATTTCCTATGAACTGGTTCATCAGCTTAAATGAATTCAACATCCTCCCTTTCTCTCTTAAATGATATTTAAGGACTGCAAGGAACAAAGGTGAGATAGCATGGCATAGAAGATACAGAGAGGACCAAACTTGGGTTTAATCCTGTGTCTGAGAACATAGGCAGGTCACTTAATCTTTTGATACTACTCAAGCAACTCTGAAATCATAAAATACTGAAGAGTCAACTCCTCAGAGTGGTGGTAGTAATGTTCCTTATGCTGATGAAGTTAGAGGTTCAGTCTAAAAAGAGTAATCCATGCTATTTTTGCTTGACCATTATAACCTAGCATAGATGATCATTTCTTAGACATCATCTAGTCCATTGTCCCTATTTTTACAGATGAGGAAACAGAAGCCCAAAGAGGGTAGATGATTTGTTGAAGATCACAATGTAGGTAGCAGAGCTTGGGTTCAAATGAGGGTTTCTTAATTTTTGGTTCCTGGATAGATTTTGGCGGGGGGGTGGGGATAGTTCTGTGAACTTGAGTAGGAAAAAAATCTTTATGTTCATATGTTTGGTTTTCTTTTAATCCTGTTTTATTTTATCATTTAAAAACATTCTGAAAAGAGGGTCATAGGCTTCATCAGTCTTCCAAAGGGGTCCCATGACACAAAAAACATTAAGAATCCCTCGTCTTCTATGAATGTTACTGTTAAATCATACCTTTAAAAATTTCCATTGATTTAATAATAGCTGTAAACACACATCACTCTTAAGGTTTTTTAAGCATATTTTACTTATTCTCATTTGATTCTCCCAACAACCTTGTGAACTACATACAGCAGTTATTATATATCCTCTTTCCATAGATAAGGAAACTGAATTTCAGAAAGAAATTTGAACCCAGGTTTCTCCTGATTGAGAGCCCAGCACTCTGGTAGTTGTCTGATCCCTTGAAGTTCAAGTGCTGTCTTTAATGCCATTCTTAAAAACAACTCCCCCCCCAAAAAAACCCGACATCAAACCCCATTGTTTTTAAGTTTAAGTGTCTTTGTTTTATTTTAGTTATTATTGTTCCCTGTTGATACCTTAATCACTCATTACATCAGTTTGTTCCCAGTTTAAGTTTATTACAAAGCTTGATACTGTGTGCTTTCCTGGGGAATTTGCATTGTAAGAATTTTCCAAATATCAGGAACAGCAATATTAAAATCTATTCCCTAAGTTTTTCCTGTTTAAATTTGGATTTTTTCACAATGGGGTTCTGTTACACGGACCATATAATTTAGAAAAATGATTAAATTGCCTATAGAGTTTTTCTTTAGTCAGAATAGTTCCCTCACCAAAGAATTCATGAGCCCTGTTGTATGGTTGCTGCTTTCTTTGAACTTAGCAGTCATCACCTCTATTCACAATATATTTTAGTCTAAAACACTTGACTATTTGGTATTGTTTAAGAATTGTTTGTGATAATATAGGTAGGAGCTAGTCCTCCCTTGGTCTTGGAAATTAAAATAGGTTTACTGACTTTTTTTTGGAGGGGCAGTGTTGTTTATTGTTTGTTTTTAAGATTAGTATTCTAAATTCAGAATTAACAATAATTTGGTTTTATGCATTGATATTCTCTTAAGATGTTTAAAACTATAAATGTGCTTCCTGTATTTTAATTTTTGCTCTGATAATATCTAAAATACTTTTTGGTTCTGTTAATTTTTGTTGAAGCAACAGATGCATTAAGTGAATTGCTTAAAGCCAGATTAGTTGATAAGAATCTAGACCAGAATCTAAATATGTTAACCTCCTTCCCAAAGTGGTTATTTTCACTACTAGTTGTTTATATAAATGGATGATTATCCCTAGCAATTTAAAAATTCCATGTCATTTTATTTTCTTAACAGCTAGCCTGTGTGTATTCAGACATTCAAATAAACTTGTTACTAGCATGACATTCAGAGAACTAAATCTAAAATATTATATATATATATGTGTTATATATATTTATTTAAATACACATATATGTATAAATAATTTACGCCAACACAAAATAAATGATTTCAGATTATCCAATATTTGGATTAATTGTGCCGTTGCCACTGTTTATTAGAATGGATGAATGACAGTTGTACTCTTTGCCTGTGTTTTTCACTATTGGAATCATCTTGGTTATTCAAGAATATATGAGATATTTGCTAAAATGGACAGAATTCTTATCCTAGGAGTAGACCATTTTTTATGATGCATAGAGTATCTATAATAGAGTTAATAATTTCTAGAAGGGATACTTAGCTTTATAAAGAATGTAGCTTTCAAACTGAATAGTAAATGTTGTGAAAAATACCTCTTATTTATATCCCTCACCCCAGGGGCAGATTGAAATTATTTTACTAACATTTAAACCTTTTGAATTGATTTCTTTCTCATTTAGAACTTTAATATAAAATATGCTTTCTGAAAAGCTAGGCATTTTCTAACTGTATACCTTCTAACTTTTGACTAGGAAAAAACAAATCCTTAGCTCAAATTTTTTAAAAAATGTGGTCACTAGACCTTTTAAACCATTCAAACTTCCGTGCAACTTGATAGAAAATTTTATTTTTATTTTAAACAATTTTAAGATAACATTTCTTAGACTTTGAAAGGAGGAAAGTGAATTTTCTTATTACACTGACTTAGAATTGGATAATGCTTTTGTGCTTTGATTTGAATAGATGATTTTTTTTGTTTAGGACTATTAAGAGGTATCTTTTAGAGGACACTAAAAGCTGCAAACTTGTTTACTATTCTAGCAGCCTGTTGGAATGTTATAAGTTAACAAACATTTTTTTTGTGCAGTAATATTTTCAAATGCCCTAATATTGTTGCAATTCACAATTGAATTTGATTTTATATTTAATTTTCTATATTATGTCAGAACACTCTGGAATTTAGTTTTTATAGTTTAGTGTAAACTTTCTCTTTTTCCCAGATAATCTAACACTTTGGTAAGTAACTTTGGTTTAGATATTTGAGCAAAGATTAGTGTTTTTCTGTTTGGGAAATAGCCTGTGAAGTGTTTGGAGGGCCAGATGGTATGATGCGACTGCAATGCAGTACTATGAAATGTTATCATATGGTGCTTGATATTTGAAGTCCATTTTAGATTAAAATGAAGTAGGTAGTCACTACTCATGTTTAAATTAGTTATTTATTCACAACAATGTGGACTTGACATAAGGTCTTAAAAGCAGTGTTTTGTTTCCATTAAGACTAGTAATCAGGATGTTACTGTTCTGCTGATTTTTTAGTTGTTAGATGTGGGCATGAAGAGTACAACAGAGCTGTATAGTATAAGGAGTGATGCTATTTTCCCCAGAAAAATTTAACCCAGAAGTTATTTCTTTTTATTGTACTATTCGGTGAGTATTTTTTTTTATTGGAATAGATAACAAATGTCAGTCAATAATATACGCAGTGCACAGTGTGCCTTTACTATTAGATGTTTTGGGTAATGCAGAAAACGTAGAAGGGATGGGGTTATTGTCCTTCCAGGAACTTAAAATCTAGTTGGTGAGGTAAAAAAAAAAAACTAGCAACTGTGAAACAGTTAGTGAAAAGGAGTCCAACTGATTCTGGCTATATATGCACAACAACACAGAGAATGCAGAACACTCACTATTGGGCTGAAGTAACTGGAAAGCCTTGTGAAGAAGGTTGTAGCCAGTATGGTTAGGAAGGACTGTGCAGTGTGGATACAAACATAAACCTAGGGATTGACTGGATTAAATATATGGCATATGTGGGATTCAGTGAGGAGGTCACTCGGAAGTTAGGGGCACATGTTGGGATTTTGGTCATGTGGGTGGAACTTTTAAGGAGGCCCTAGACAGCCAGGTAAGAAGAAATGGGACATGATTTATGGAGTACAGTATAAATTGACAGGGAGTTTTACCAAGTGACAGAAGTGGTATATTTGGTCCATAAGAGAGAACTAGATTTGAGGTGGAAGGGGTAGTAGTAACATGAAGTGAAATAGAGTTTTGGAAATGTTTAGTTTGAAGTGAAAGGATATCCGAGCAGAGATAACTTAATCTTTTAGGCACTAAAAATAAGGTTAAAATGCAAATGGAAAGATATGGAGCTGAGTCTTATGGAGAGTATGTAGCTAGAACAGACAACCAAGGACAGACTTGAACAGTACCTGTGGGACTGAAAGAGAAGAAAGACTAGCCAAGCCTCATGTCAAGTCATGTCAGAAACCTGTTATAGTGGTGCAGCAATCATTTTTTGTTTTTATTTTTTAAATTAAAACTTTTTTAATGACTCAAAATCCATTTTTCTCTCCATTCCACCCCCAGCCCCTTTGGTAAAAAAGAAAAAGAAAACTCCTGTAACAAATATGTGTAGTCAAGCAATACAACAACTCAAAGTGGCCAGGTCCAATGACTATATTTCTCATTTTTTGGTACAGCAGTAATTAACTTGAGCTCCACAACAGAATTGGTTTTTGCTTGTAAGTTTATAAACATATTTTATCTTCAGTAGCCACTACATCCATGCTTGCTCTTGGGCAGATAAAAAGTAAAAACAATGCTTTAATCCCACCTCTGTTAAATTTTTATGAAATGGACCTGTTTTTTAATAATACATTTTAAACAAAGTACTTTAGGAAATGAGAAACATCATAGTAATATTGTGAATATTCTTGTTTGTGGAGTAGGATAGACATAATTTTTGCTTATAAGCAGTGAGTGGCTCTCTGGCTAAAATAACTCAAATATTTTCTAGTTTATTTGTTTTAATTTAAATATGTATATTCAAATTTTTATCCTTCATTTCAAGCCACCTTTTACTCTTAATTCATTTCAAGCATTTAGTGCTTAGGACTTTTTGCTAGGAATACTCAGAAATGAAATAGCCCTGTACTCAAGGAACAAACGTTCTGGGTGGGGAGGTAGGAAATTGTGGTCACTGAAGTACATACAGAGTAAAGGGGGGTGGAATGCAGAGAAGTTATCTTTAACAACTGGGAAGATCTAGAAAGGTCTCTTAAGGTTGTGGCACGGGTACCTAGAAGGGAGCTAGGAACTCAAGGAAGTGAAGGTGATGGGGGAGAATATTCCAGGTTTTAGGGGATGAAGGAAGGGAAGGGAGATAGCTGTACTAGGGCAAGGAGAGGAGAAATGGAATGCTTTGTGTTATTTCCATTCATTCAACAAATATTTCCTGAGTTTTATTTGGTAGTGCCCCATGGTGCACTATATTCTTTTGGAGAGACTGAAATAAGGTCTCTGCCTTCGGGAAGCTCAGTCCAGGAGGAGGATAGGAAAGTAATTTTTATTCATATGTTCATTTGTACTCATACAGCATGTTACTAATGTCTTATTAATTAAAATTCATTTCTTAACCACTTAACCATATTTAAGCACTGTCTTAAGGGGTTCCCATTTTAAAGGCAGGGTAGGGGTGAGGAGAACACATAGAGATTTCAGCTGCAAGAAAAAAAAATGGAAGGACTTCTGATAAAATCTCAGATTTTCAAAGTTGGAAAGGGACATCATTATCATCTGGTAATCTGCTCTTACTCCCAGTGCAGGCAGGGTTCCCCTCCCTCTATGACTTTGCAGATGGATGTGTGGAGTGTGTGTGGGGGGGGGGGAGGGAATCCCACAATCTCACAATCTTGGGGAGCCCTACACTCCTCTGTACAGCAGAGCTGGCTGACCCTTTACATCACTGCTTAGTTCTGATTGTTAATAAGCTTTTCCTTGTGTAGAATAATCTCTTTACCTATAATACCTTCCCATTCCTGTTTTTAAATTCATGTACCTAGGGCCAAGCAGAACAAATCTTGGGAGTACCTTGGAAGGTACCCTTGTATAATTTCAGAAAGAAAGGCTATACAGCCTTCCAGTTTATTTTGCCCAGTCTCTACCTATTGGAAGCTATCTTTTAAATTTTTTCATCTAAAAATGGGGCTAAGATTTTAAAAAATCTAATATTTTGAGAAATGGCCCACATAGCCATATTTTTATTAAACATGAAGTATGCAACTTTACCATTGTTATTTATTTCATACTTTTTACTCAGAAATAAAGTGTAAAGGAATATAAAAGGTAGTAAAAAGTATACTCTGAAACTCCACAGAGATGGACTTGCAGTAATTGACTCAGTGAAATTTTTCTGGACCCTATAATTCACCGATTTGAATCTCTGTGTGGAAAAAGTGCTTTGGAGCTTAGAAGGTTATGAGAATGCTTGTGTGGCTCTCTGCAACAAAACCTTCCCTATGCCGTTGGGAATACAAGAGAAAGAGGATACCTGTTTTCTTTCTTTCATGATTTCTTTGTAGGTCAGTTTTCCTTCTCTTATTGCCGTTTTTGAAAAAAGTTTAGAAAAAAGTTAACTTGGGCTCCCCACTTGTCTGAGTAGGATGAGGGAAATGCTTTATTTTTGTGAAGGAGAATTTTGGATTCTTAAGGACTTTTTTAATTTTTGGTTGTCATTTTCAAATTTACCTTTAACAAAAATGACAACTACCTTAATCTTGACCAAATGCCTACTATATTATATCATTAGTCTTAACAGTATTTCTTCCGAAGCTTTTAGGATAAAGTGAATTTGTGGTAGTGGTAAAACTTTTTAAAGCAGAGAATTTTTGTTGTTAAATTATGCTTTAAAAGAATCTTGAGGTTCTAAGGAGAATATATATGTATATATACATATATAATAGTAGAGCCCTATTATAAGAAGCTTTGTTGTTACATGACATGTATACATACTATCATGCCCTTGCAAATAAAATTATATACAATGAATGAATAATATGATGTGATCAGTTTTACAGTATTTCTCTGAAGCTTTTAGGACAAAATGATTGTATGGCAATAAGAATTTTTTTAAGTAGAGGGTTTTTTTTCTTTGAATCATTTTATCATATAATGAATCTTGAGTTCCTAAGGAGAATGTAATATTAGAGCCCTGTAACATTTGTTATTACATTAATTAGTATGTGTGTATATATATGTGTGTATACATATATGTGCATATTGTATACATATGTATATATACATGCATACAACACCATGCCCTTGCAAATAAAATTATATGTAACAAGTGTTTAATATGATGTGATTAGTTTTATAGTATCTCTTCTGAAATTTTTAGGGCAAAATGATTTTGTGGCTCTGGTATGTCTTTTTAAAGGAGAGATTTTTGTTTATGTTATAATTAATCTTGAACTTCTGAGTAGAATATAAAAATTTTACAATAGGATTCTATTATTACACAAATTGGTGCATATATATGTATATGTGTTTATATATATTTTATGCATATGTATGTACACACAGCATCATTCCCATGCAAATAAAATTTTATGTAACAAATGCCTAATATAATGTGACTAGCTTTTTTACATTATTTCTTTTGGAACAGATTTAAAAAATTTGAATTATAATTAATGTTAAGCTTTTAAGTAGAATATATGAAAACTATTTTAATAAGATTTATTATTACCATGAATTAATGTGTGAATATGTTTATAAGTGCATACACATACCATCAAGCCTTTGCAAATAAAATTATATATAACAAATGTCTAATATAATGTGATTAGTTTTGCAGTATTTTTTCTGAGGCTTTTAGAAAAAGCAAAAGATTTTGTCACTGGTAACTTTCTAAAAGAGACATTTTTTGTTTGTTTGAAATTTGTTTATGATGACACTTGAGCTTCTAAGCAGATTATAATAATAGAATCTTATAACAATATTTGTAATTACACGAATTAGGCTATATGTTATATATAATATTTATATAAATGCATGTATTTGTATGTATATACATACTGCATCATTCCCTTGAAAATAAAATTTTATATGAGAGATGCCTAATATAACATGACTAGCTTTTTAAATATTTTTTGGAACATATTTTTTTGTTTGAATTATGTTTTAATGACTCAAGCTTTTAAGTAGAATATAATAAAACTATCCTAACATGATTTGTTATCAACATGAATTAGTATATTTATATACAGACATACCATCATGCCTTTGCAAATAAAATTTTACATATAACAAATCTAATCTGACATTTTAGATATCTATTTCTTCTGAAGTTTTTAGGACAAAATGATCTTGTGGCAGTATTAAATTTGTAAAGCAAAGATATTTTTGGTTTGAATTATTTTGTAATATAACAAATCTTGACTTTTTAAGTAGAATATAATAGAACTATTATAATAAGATTTGATACTAATTTGAATTAGTATATACATATGTGTGTACATATATTTATATTTTTACCACCGTGCCTTTGCAAATAAAATTATATATGACAAGTGACTGATATACTGTGATTAGGTTTTTTTTTAACAATATTTTGAAGTTTTTGACTGAAATGATTTTGTGGCAGCTTTAACTTTTCAAAACAAATTTTTTTTGTTTGAATTATGTTACAATGTTATCATGAATCTAGAGCTTTTACATAGAATATAATAAAACTATTGTAAGAATTAGTATATATATATATACCCACACCATCATGCTTTGGGAAATAAAATCATATATAACAGATGCTTAACATAATGTGACTACTTTTTAAAAATTATTTCTTCAAAAGCTTTGAAGACAAAATGACTTTCTGGCTATGTTAACTTTTTAAAGCAGAAATTTTGTAGGTTCAAATTATGTTATATAATGAATGCTGACCTTTTAAGTAGAATATAATAGGACTTTTATAAAAAATTGTTATTAACATGAATTAATATATATGAATATATGTAAATATGCATACATACTATCATGCCTTTGCAAATAAAATTATATACAACAAATGTCTACTATAATGTGTGATTAGTTTTGCAGTTACTCTTCTAAAGCTTTTAGGACAAAATGAATTTCTGTCATTGTAAACTTTTTAAAGCAGATATTTTTTCTTTTTAAATTTATGTTATAATTAATCTTGAGCTTCAAGATTTGTTGTTAAAAGAATTAGTATATGTCTGTGTATATTATATACACACCATCATTCCTTTGCAAATAAAAATATACTAATGCCTAATATTAATATGATGAATTTTTAACAGTATTTCTTCTGAAGCTTTTAGGATAAAATGATTTTGTAGCAGTGTGAATTTATAAAAACTTTTTTTTGAATTATGTTATGATAATCAATTTTGAACTTTCAAGTAGAATGTAATAGAACCCTGTTATAACAAGATTTATCATTAAGAATTAGTATGTATATGTATGAATTTATGTGTGTGTGTATATATATACACACAGACATATATTTAGACACACATATACACAAATGCTATCATGCCCTTTGCAAATAAAATTATATAAAACAAATACCTAATAGAAAATGATTAGTTTTACAGTATTTCTTCTGAAGCTTTTGAGACAAAATGATTTTGTAACAGTGTTTAACTTTTTAAAGCAGGAATTTTTAAAAAATTATGTTTTAGTGAATCTTGAGCTAGATTCTAAAGAGAATATAATAGAATCCTATTATATAACAAGATTAGTTTTTACATGAATTAGTGTATACATATATGTGTGTATATGTATATATACTATATATGTAACATACATATCATTCTCTTTCAAATAAAATTATAACAAATGCCGAATGTTAATATGATTAAATAGTACCTCTTCTGAAGCTGTTAGGACAAAATGGTTTTGTAGCATTGTTTAACTTTTTAAAGCAGATTTTTTTCTTTTTTTTTTTTTGAATTATGGTGAATCTTGAGCTTCTAAGGAGACTATAACAATAGAATACTATTATAACAATATTTGTTTTTACATGAAATAGTGTATACATATATATTTGCATGTGTATATATAATGTGTGTATATGTAATATATATGCAGTCATTCTCTTTCAAATAAAATCGTAACACATGCCTAATTAATGTGATTAGTTTTGATAGTATTTCTTCTTTATCTTTTAGGACAAAATGGTTTTGTAGCATTGTTTAACTTTTTAAAGCAGATATTTTTCTTTTTTTTTTTTTTGAATTAGAGTGAATTTTGAGCTTCTAAGGAGCATATAGTAATAGAACCCTATTGTAACAAGATTTCTTTTTACATAAACTAGCATATGTGTGTGCATAAGTGTATTTATGTGTAAGAATATGCATGTGTATGTATTACAACCATCATTCTCTTCTATATAATATATAACAAATGTCCAACATGATGTGATTAATTTTATAATATTTCTTCTGAAGCTTTTGTGGCAGTATGAACTTTTTAAAGGAGAGGGTTTTTTTTTAAATTATGCTGTAATATAATCTTGAGTTTTTAAGGAGAATATAATAATAGAGCTTTATTATAACAAGATTTGTTAACTTGAATTAGCATATATGTATGTGTATATATATTTAGATTTATATAGACATATCATCATTCCCTTGTGCAAATGAACTTACATATGACTATGTCTAATATAATATGTTTAGTTTTACAGTATCTCCTTTGAAGCTTTTAGGACAAAATGATTTCGTGACAGTATGAATTTTTAAAAACTTTTTTTATTTGAGTTATGTTATAGTGAATATTGAGCAGAGGAGGATATAATAAGAACTTTTTATAAGAAGATTTGTTATTTCATGAATTAGTATGCTCTCTGTATTATATGTTTGTTTGGATATCTGTATCTCTATGTATACAACCATCATGCCCTTGCAAGTAAAATTATATATAACAAATGTTTAATATAATGTGATTTGTTTTCCGGTGTTTCTTATGAAGGATAAAATGATTCTGAGGCAGTGTGAACTTTTTAAAGTAAAGGTTTTTCTGGTTTAAATTCTGTTGTAGTATAATGAATCTTGAGCATCTAAGGAGAGAAAATAATAGAATTCTATTGTAACAAGATTTGTTACTGCACAAATCAGCATATAAATGTATGTATCTCTATATATAATTTATAAAAACATACTCTTGCAAGTGAAATTATATATAACAAATATCTAGTATAGTGTGATTGTGATTAATTTTACAGTATTTTTCTTAAGCTTTTAGGATAAAATGGTTTTGTGGCAGTATGAACATTTAAAGGAGTGATTTTTTTTGTTTGAATTATGAAATAATGAATTTGATGTAAAGAGAGTATAATAATAGAACCTTGTTATAGCAAGATTTGTTATTGCATTAATTTGTATGTATATGTGTGTAAATATATATGTATATAACCATGTTACTATGAATAAAATCACATATAACATGTCTAATATAATGTGAATAATTTTACAATGTTTTTTCTGAAGCTTTTAGGATAAAATGATTTTGTGGTAGTGTGAACTTTTTAGAGTGGAAAATGTTTTGGTTTGCATTATTAATTTCAGCTAAGGAGAATATAAAAGAAGCCTAATATTAAGAGATTTGTTACTGCATGCATTTTTATATATGTATGTATGTATACAACCATCGTGCTCTTGCAAATAAAATTATTTATAATTATTGTCTAATGCAATGTTATTAGTTTTGCAGTATTTCTTCTGAACCTTTTAGGATAAAATGATTTTGTGATAGCAAGAACTTTTTGAAGGAGAGATTTTGTTCAAATTGTGTCATAATGAATTTGAGCTAAGGAGAATATAATAACAAACTTACAGCAATATTTGTTATTGTATGATTAGTATATATATTTGTATAGCTATAAATCTCTATACAACCATCACATCCTTGCAAATAAAATTATATAAAACAGATGTCTAATACAGTGTAACTACTTTGACAGTATTTCTTCAGAAGCTTTGAGGATAAAATGATTTTGTGATAGTAAGAACTTTTTAAAGGAGAGGTTTTGTTTGGATTGTGTCATAATGAATTTGAGCTAAGGAGAATATAATAGTAGAAACTTATAGCAATATTTGTTATTACATGAATTAGTATGTATATTTGTACAGCTATATATGTATACAACCATCAAGTCCTTGCAAATAAAATTATATAAAACATGTCTAATACAGTGTAACTGCTTTGATAATATTTCTTCAGAAGCTTTGAGGATAAAATGATTTTGTGGTAGTAAGAACTTTTTAAAGGAGAGGTTTTGTTTGGATTGTGTCATAATGAATTTGAGCTAAGGAGAATATAATAGTAGAAACTTATAGCAATATTTGTTATTGCATGAATTAGTATATATATTTTTATAGCTATATGCCTATACAACCATTATGTCCTTACAAATAAAATTACGTAAAACAAATGTCTGGTAGAGTGTAATTACTTTGACAGTATTTCTTCAGAAGCTTTGAGGATAAAATGATTTTGTGGCAGTGCAAACTTTTAAAGGAAAGATTTTTGTCTATGAGAAATGTGTTGTAATATAATGAATCTTGGTCTTCTAAAGAGAGAGTATAATGATACAACCCTGTTTTTATTGCATTAATAAGCATATATGTATATGTATGTATATAACCATCATGCCCCTGCAAATAAAATTGTATATAACAAATGTCTAATATAATATGGTTAGTTGTAGTGAAGCTAAAACATTTAGGATAAAATTATTTTGTAGCAATATGAACTTTTTAAAGAAGAGACTTTTTTAGTTTGAATTCTGTTTTAAAGAATCTTGAGCTAAAGAGAATATAATAGAACATTATTATAATAAGATTTATTATTACATGAATACATACACTTGTTATGTATGTGTACACATTCACATATACGCACATACCTCATCATGCCCTTGAGAAGAAAATTATATCCGATAAATGCCTAATACAGTGTAATTTTTTTGAGCTTTTAGGGCAGAATGTTTTGTGGCAGTGTGAATTTTTTAAAGCAAAGTTTTTTCTTTTGTTCAATTTTTATCTGAGTTGGCTAAGGATTTGTCCAAAATGACTGTCTTTGGAAGTTAGAATTTGCCTTTTTGACTGTAATTGTAGCTGAATTAATAAACACATCATTTTGCTTCCTCAATCTCTAATCCCTTTTTAGAGCGACTGAGCTATAATTTTCATTTAATAGAAATCTTAGTATAATAGAGTTTGCACCTTTTAACAAAAGAAGATGTTTTTATACTTTTAATATGTGAAACAAATGAGAAGCCAAAATAGATTTTTGGCTTTCAAAGGGCAATTTGTACAAGAATATAGTGTAGGAAGGCATTTCAAATAGTAGTGCTGAGAATGCTCTGCAATTTGATTTTTTATTTCCTCTTTAACAGGACTACAGTGGAGACATCATTTCTGAATTTATAGATATAAGAAAAACCAAGTTCACAGGTAAGAATGAACTAGTTTAAAAGACAAGACATTTTATTAATGTTTGATTCATTAATTTAAATATAAAATAAACTAATACAAATTCATTGGCTTCCTCTTGCCAGATTTGGAGATGTCTAATTTTCTTCATTTTATAGCAGTGGTCTTTTAAACATTTTTTATTGTGCTGCCCCTGTCAGTCAAAATTTTTTGAGCACATGTTCCCAGTATATGTTTGCTTATTTCATATACACATACACACATTATATACAATACACATGCAAAAAATATAAAGAGAAGATGAAAATAAAACTGGTTTAAAAACTTAGTAATGAGTAAAAATTTTTCTTCTTTTAAAACATTAATAATTTTTAGTGAGTTGTTGTATGATTGTGCTTTATTTTTGAAAGTCTTATTTTAACCCTGCTTCTAAGCTAAGTTTATTTTGATAGTAAGTTTTAGTGGTTACAACTGGGAAAAGATAGCTTCAATGTGGATTTAAATGCAGGACATAATTGACTTCCTTTTACTAATTTGTGATGCTCATTAACTAGATATGTAAAGATAGTTGTTTAAATTTGCGTAGTGAATTTCCATTTTTCCTAGTGTCAGTCAGTTGTACTTGCAAACTAATTGCAAGGTGTTGGATTTTTATGTTTTTACCAAATGGGTTCAAACCCCCCTACTCCTTTGAAATGCCTCATTTGGAACATTTTTGATCAGATTTGATAATTTTTTCTCTTAATAGTATTTTATTTTTCCAATTACATGTAAAGATAGTTTTCAACATTTTTGTAAGGTTTTGAGTTCCAAATTTTCTCCCTCCCCCTTCCCCAAGACAACAAGTAATCTGCTATAGGTTATACATATATGCTCATGTTAAACATATTTCCATGTTAGTCATGTTATGAAAGAAGAATCAGAACAAAAGGGAAAAACCGTGAGAAGGAAAAAACAAAGTGAAAATAGGATGCTTCGATCTGCATTCAGACTCCATAGTTCTTTCCCTGAATGTGATTAGCACATCCTGGATCTTTATATTGCTGAGAAGAGATAAGTGTACCATAGTTGATTATTGTACAGTATTGCTGTTACTATGTGGAATATTGTGCTTCTGCTCACTTCACTCAGAATCAGTTCTTTCTAATCTTGGTTGCATTGGTTTTGTTTGTGCCAGAACTTTTTAATTTAATGTAATCAAAGTTGTCCATGTTGCATTTCGTAATGTTCTCTGTCTTTTATTTGGCCATAAATTTTTCCCTTCTCCTTAGATCTGGCAGGCAAATTATTCCTTGCTCTCCTAATTTGCTTGTGGTATTACCTTTTATGTCTAAATCATGTACCCATTTCAACCTTATATTGGTATAGGGCAGGGGTAGGGAACCAGCAGCCTCTAGGTCCTCAAGGGCAGCCCTTTGACTAAGTCCAGACTTCTTGTGTGGCCCTTTGGTCAAAAGGCCACATTTGAGGGCCTAGAAGGCCACATGTGGCCTTGAGACTGCAGTTTCCCCACCCCTGGTATAGAGTGTGAGATGTTGATCTATGCTTGGTTTCTGCCATATTATTTTCCGTTTTCCCAGCAGTTTTTGTCAGATAGGTTCTTATCCCAGAAACTGGAGTCTTTGGTTTATCAAACAGTAGATTACTATAGTCATTTACTACTGTGTCCTGTGTGCCTAACCTATTCCACTGATCTACCACTCTATTTCTTAGGCAGTAGCAAATAGTTTTGATGATTGCTGCTTTATAATATAGTTTTAGACCTGGTATGCTAGGCTACTACCTTCCTTTGCATTTTTTTCATTAATTCCCTTGATATTAACATTGCATGTTGTTAACAATGAATGTTGTTAATATTTTTTCTAGCTCTATAAATTAATGTTTTGGTAGTCTGATTGGTATGGCACTAAATAAGTGAATTAATTTAGGTGGACTTGTCATTTTTATTATATTAGCTCAGCCCATCCATGAGTAATTGATATTTTTCCAGCTGTCCAGATCTGACTTTATTTGTGTGAAAAGTGTTTCGTAATTGTGTTCAGATAGTTTTTGGGTTTGTCTTGGCAGATAGATTCCCAAATATTTATATTGTCTACAGTTATTTTAATTGGAGTTTCTCTGTCTATCTTTTACTTTTGGACTTTGTTAGTAATATATAGAAATGCTGATATGGATTTATTTTATATCCTACAACTTTGCTAAAGTTGTTAATTGTTTCAGGTAGTTTTTTTAGTTAATTCTCTAGGATTCTCTAAGTATACCATCATTTCTTCATTGCCTATTCTAATTCTTTTGATTTCCTTTTCTTCTCTTGTTGCTAAAACTAACATTTCTAGTACAATATTGAATAATAGTGGTGATAAATGGGCATCGTTGTTTCCCCCCTCTATCTTACTGGGAATTCTTCTAGCTTATCCCCATTATATATAATGCTTGCTAATGGTTTTAGATAGATACTGCTTATCATTTTAAGGAAAAGTCCGTTTATTCCTGTGTGCTCTAGTGTTTTTATTAGGAATGGATGCTGTATTTTCTCAAAAGCTTTTTTTCTGTGTCTGTTGAAATAATCATATTATTTCTTTTAGTTTTGTTATTGATATGGTCAGTTATACTGATAGTTTTCCTAATATTGAATCAGCCCTGCATTCCTGGTATAAATCTCACCTGGTCATAGTGTATCATTTTGGTGGCAAATTGCTGTAATCTCTTTGCTAATATTTTATTTTAAATTTTTGCAGCAGTATTAGAGAGATTGGTCTATAATTTTCTTTCTCTATTTTGGTTCTTCTTGGTTTAGGTATCTACACCGTATTTATGTCATAAAGGGAATTTGGTAGGACTCCTTCATCTATTTTTCTAGGTAGTTTATATAGTGTTGGAATTAATTGTTCTTTAAATATTTTGTAGAATTTATTTGTAAACCCCACCTGTTTCTGGAGATATTTTCTTAGGGAGTTCAATGATGGCTTGTTCAATTTCTTTTTCTAGAATGGGGTTATTTAAGTATTTTATTTCCTGTTCTGTTAATCTGGACAAATTTATATTTTCGTAAATATTCATCCATTTCATTTAGATTGTCAGATTTATTGGCATACAATTTGATAAAATAGCTCTTAGTTATTGCTTTAATTTCCTCTTCATTTATGGTGAATTCACCCTTTCATTTTTGAAACTGGCAGTTTGGTTTTCTTTTTTTTTTAAATCAGATTAACCAAAGATTTGTTTTTTCATAAAACCAGCTCCTTGTTTTATTTATTGGTTCAGTAGTGTTCTTTTGATTTTATTAACCTCTCCTTTGGTTTTCAGAATTTCTAATTTGGTATTTATCTGGGGATTTTAAAGTTGTTATTTTTCTAGCTTTTTTAGTTGCATGCCAAATTAATCGATCTCTTGCTCTATTTTATTCATATAAACATTTAGAGATATAAAATTTCCCCTAATAACTGCTTTGGCTGCATCCTATACGTTTTGGTATGTTGTCTCATTGTTATTCTCTTTGATGAAATTATTGATTGTTCCTATGATTTGTTGTTTGACCACTCATCCTTTAGGATTAGATTATTTAGTTTCCAATTAATTTTTAGTGTATCTTTCCATGGCCCTTTATTACACATAATTTTGTTGCATCACGATCAGAAAAGGATGCAGGTAATATTTCTGCCTTTCTGCATTTGATTGTGAGATTTTTAAAAGCCATAGTACATGGTCAGTTTTTGTGTCGGTGCCATGTACCACTGAGAAAAATATATTCCTCTCTTTCCCCATTCAGTTTTCTCCAGAGGTCTATCATATCTAACTTTTCAAAAATTCTATTCATCTCCTTAACTTCTTTCTTGTTTATTTTGTGGTTAGATTTATTTAGTTTTGAGAGGGAGCAGGTTGAGGTCCTCCTAGTATAATCTTATTGTCTGTTTCTTCCTGTAATTCACTCATTTCTCCTCTAAGAATTTGGATGCAATGCCCCTTGATGCATATATATTTAGTATTGATATTACTTCATTGTCTGTGATACCTTTTAGCAAAATGTAGTTTCCTTCCTTATCTTTTTTAATTAGATCTCTTTTTGCTTTTGCTTTGTGTAAAATCAGGATTGCTACCTGTGCTTCTTTACTTCAACTGAAACATAATATGTTCTCCTCTAGCCTTTTTCCTTTACCCTGTGTGTATCTCTCTGCTTCATATGTGTTTCTTGTAAACAACAAATTATACGATTCTGATTTTTAATCCACTCTGCTATTTGCTTCTTTTTTTATGGGAGAGTTCATCCAATTCGCATTCACAGTCTTGATTACTGTTTCCCTTCATCCTATTTTCCCCATTTGTACTTTTCTCTCTCCTTTTACCTTGTCCTTCCTTCTGATCACCACCTCCCTCAATCAGCCCTCCCTTCTATCAGCCCCACCTTTTCTTTTCCCCTTTCCCCTCCTACTTCCCTTATAGGGTAAGATTAATTTCTATACCCGACTGCATGTTTATGTTATTCCTTCTTTAAGACAAATAATGAGAGTAAGGCTCAAACAATGCTCACTGTCCCTTCTTTCCATCTATTGCAATAGGTCTTTTGTGCCTCTTCCTGTGGTGTAATTTACCCTATTCTGCCTCTCCCTTTCCTCTTTTCCCTAGTACAATTCTTTTTTTTCACTCCTTAATTTTTTTGTATCATCACATCAAAGTCAACTTATTACCATACCTTCTTATACCCATATACTTCTTCTAACACCCCAAATAGGGATACAGTTCTTAGGAGTTTTAAGTATCATCTACACATACAAGAATGTAAACAGTTTACTTATTGAATATGTTGGGTTTTTGTTTGTTTGTTCTTTTGTTCTTGGAAGCCACAGGTGAAAATTTGCTGGACAGCTGCCACCTAATGCCTGGATTCCAACTGTTTATTCTGCTGAGTAGTCCCCCACTCTTATACCTTCGCTCCCAAAGTGAGAAGTACTTCATATAGTCTCTGGTGTTCTCAGAAAGACTGATGTGTATCATATTGTGTAAGACAAAGGATTGGTGTCAGATTTGGATGACAAGTTCTAGAAATGGTGTATTGGGACTCTTGAGTCCAAATTGAACTCCAGAACAGTCTTAGTGGAACCATCTCACATACTAACCTTTGTGAAAGATGAAAACTCAACAAAATGTACTATTTTACTATAGATGTTTTCCTTATTTTAATTTTTAAAGATAGGTCCACTTTTAGTACTCATTCTACAAAGTAAATTTGAAGTTAGTAAACAGTATTGAGTTTTTTAATCTTAATTTCCTTTGACATGAAGATGTTAGGAGGTAAAACGATGAAGGTTTTCTCATTTTAACTTACAGATTTTGCTGACTGGGAAGCACAGAGAAGCACAATTATTTTGACATGGTTTTTACAGAGTGAATATTATGCTTCCCTTTTCCTGAATTCAAATAAAGCAGGCTATCACTTGTCTCTCCCATTTGCCTAAAAATAGTACCTAGACATAGAGGTAATAAAAATGATAAGGATGGATGGCCAGTAGAGGAGGGATGATCAGCTTAGATTCAGGGATAATTTGAAACCTTTCAATAATAGGATCAAAAATGAAAACCTCTGCTTTTAATGAGCTACTATATTTTATTGGGGGAATCTTCTCTTTATCTCCACCTGTCACTGTTTCAAAGAGTTGTATACAGAAAATAGGAAGAAAACAGAGGTTAGCTTCCTCTTCTTAGATCTTCATGGCATTTGGAGAGTGATCCAGGAGGAATTTCTAGGCATTGGTTGGCTTGCCCTTTATCGCTGTCCTTCCCCCTATACATGTTCTTTTATTTCATGTAGAAAAGTGGGTCTTTGTTCTTTAAAAAAATTATGTACTTGCTAT
Source organism: Trichosurus vulpecula (assembly GCF_011100635.1). NCBI lineage: Eukaryota > Metazoa > Chordata > Mammalia > Diprotodontia > Phalangeridae > Trichosurus > Trichosurus vulpecula. Next base: position 45,711,488 of record NC_050576.1, read on the forward strand.
AATGTCACCCTAACTGAAAAATGAATATTTTATTATTACATTTTATACATGCCTCTTTCCATTGTATAAAGTAAATAACCAGGAAAATAGCATTTTGATATTATGGAATTTTGTTTTACCCTGTTTAAAAATACTTTTAAAATGTATGTTAATATGTCTACATACACTCTTAACAATATTACAAGTAGGATCATAATTTAGTTCACTATGTTTTTTAATGTTGTTGTAAGTAAAATCATGATTTCAATACTTGGAAAATTCAGAATTACATAGCATGGGGGAGATTATTTTTGATTTAGCATGCAGCATTAAAAAAAACACTTCTGGTGCTGTAGGTTCTAGACTCCTTAGCTATTGCTACAGAACAAAGAATGGGCTTCATTTGTCCATAGAATAGGTTTTCTGGTCATTGTTGTTTTTTAACCTCTGGTGGACATATGTTTGAATCTAAGAAGAAATAAATATAAAAAAAATCTATTACAAAGTACCTTCCTGTACTAAAGAGGTTCATTCTGTAGGCTGCATCATCACCTTCATAGTATATACATTTTATTATAATGAATGAAGGCATTTATTAAAAATACCCAAGTGCCACACAATATAACATGTAAAACCTATAAGGTCATTGAGGGGTAGGGAATAACCATTTAACCGAGTGCTTATTATGTGCCAGGGACTGTGCTAAATGCTTTTTAATAATCATCATAATAATAATCCTAGCTAACATTTTCATGGTGCTTACTCTGTGCCAAGTATTATGCTAAGAGTGTTACAATTATTATCTCATTTGATCCTCACAACAACAGACTGTAAGGTAGGTGTTGTTATCCCCAATTTTATAGTTTAGAAAACTAAGGCAGATGGAGGTTAAGTGACTTGCCCAGGATCATGCATTTACTAAGTGTCTGAGACCAAATTTGAACTTAAATCTCCATGCCTGCAGGCTCAGTAGTCTCTCTACCCTACCACTCAGTTGCCTCTTGTCTTGAGATAGTAAGCCCACCATAGTAGGATTCTACAGTATATGCTGATTTATGTCTGTTCTTGTTCTAAATAGTTGTTACTTCCCTGATTTTTTGAAGACCTTAAGTTTAATCATATGGTTAGGTATTAGGTTTTCATAGTCTGTATCTTATGGCTATATCGGTTACTATTGTTGCCAGAATGTTCTTTCTGTTTTTAGATGATGCCTACATAGAAGATTTTCAAAACAGTTGGACTGAATGCATTATTGCTGAGCCAGTCACTCAGGTATCCCAGCTGTCTTGGTTGCTATGGGAGATTGGAAGACTATTACAGTGCCAATTCCATCATCAGGTAATTATAGTTTGTAAAAGTAAAGTGTAGCATCTTGAGTGAACGTAAAGTCTTATCTGGATTAAATAGTTTGTTGAAAACATGGCTAAAGAGATACCTAACCAAGAGGTAATTGTGTGTTACACATTTTTTGACATGCCCAATGCTGGAATCTGCTTCACTTAACTTTGCATATTTGTTACGGTTTTTTTCTTCTTGTTTTGTTGTAATTCAGTGGAGGATAGGGAGGAGATGGGAGGAAAAAATATAACTATTTGTAAATATACAGTAAAATTACATTTTTAAACAATCATGTTATACAGCCTCACCTTGGCTCTTCTTGCAGCAAGGCAGCCAATTTATTCCTCCCTAATTGATTGCCTAGCTCACGCCCCATACAAACTATTACAGAGTTTCTCTTCCCTCTATCTACCTCCTATACCTACCTCTGCCCTCTCTTACTTCTCTCTTGTCTGAGGACTTTACCCTTTACTGAGATAATTGAAGCCATTTAGTAATAGCATCTTCTTTTCCCATTCTCTTCATCTCAAAACCCTTTGACATCATCTTCTGTCTTCTCCTTTCCACTTTCTTTGACAAAGATGTGGTCCTCTTTGCCAAGGCCAAAATCTCTCCATAGATACTTGATTGTGAGCTTCTTGAGGGCAAGGACTGTCCTGCCTTTCTTTGTATCCCCAGCACTTAGCAGTGCCTGAGTAGGCACTTAATAAATGCTTATGGACTGACTGCTTCATTGGAGCCGGTATTTCACTAAGATTTGTACTCCCTCTCCATCAGTTCCTATAAATCTCCTCCAAGTAGTCCACTGTGTCCTTGAGACTTTCATCTAGATTTCATAACATTGCATCATTACCAGGGGGTCACATGGGCTGTCAGTTGGTTATCCCTTTCACTATATAACCAATCCTTTTTTTTTCACTAATCCTATATTGTAATAGCTAACATTCATGTATTTTTATCTCATGTATATACATACATATATACATGCATGTATGTATATGAGATCGGGACTATACACATTGTCTCCATTTTACGGATGGGGAAACCGAGGCTCAAAAGGTTAAGTGACTTGGTGATAGTCATACATATGTGTTAGGTGGGGCTTGAACTTGCTTCTTGTTTGATTCTAAGTCTAGGACTTTCAGTTTTATGCTGTGATGTATAAAATAATCTAATTGTCATTTCAAGTGCAATTCAGAGGGTGTTATATGTTGCAATGATAGGTAGAGGTTGAGATGAATGGTGAACTATAGATGCTAAGATATTTTTGACAGTTCTCTGCCTTCTAGATACTCAGGGACAGTATCACAATTGTCTACATATATTACCTCTTGGTCAATTAACAGTTCCTTGAACACAGCACTCCATTGCCTGGAATGCTCTGTTCCATTACTTCTGCCTCTTAATTTTTACAGCTTCCTTTAAGACTCAGCTCAGGGGCAGCTAGGTGGTGCAGTGGGTAGAACTCTGGCCCTGGAGTCAGGAGGACCTGAGTTCAAATGCGGCCTTGGACACTTGATATGCCAGCTGTGTGACCTTGGGCAAGTCACTTAACCCCAATTGCCCTGTTGTCCCCTCTCAAAAAAAAAATGACTCAGCTCAAACCCTACATGTTACAGATCTTTCCCAGTCCTTCCTGCTGTTAGTTCCTTGTCCCTTAACATTATCTTCCATCTACTGGATATATTTATTTACATGTTATCTCATCCATTAGATTATGAGCTCCTTGAGGGCAGGGACTAACACATAGTAATTGCTTAATATAAATGCTTGTTGACTATCTGACAATGTTTATAAATTGTGTGTGGTATGGGTTGAGTAGATTTTTGTCGTTCATTAGGACCAAAGTGATGGGAATGAAGTGTTAAGGTGCAAATTAAAGCTTTATACCTTAATTTAATGGTGGTTGGGATAGAAGGAGAGAAAATGGTTTAAAAACTGTTCTATACATCGGCTCCTCGTGAGAACAAATATAACTATTTTTCTAATCAAAAATTCTCATTTTTATTTTATTTGGAAATACTCTTAAAATCCACATAACTTAGAGTGCTTTTTTGGTAAATATTCTAAGTAATTTATATTAAGTATTTTTTTCTTGACTTTCAGAAAGCAAAAATATTTCTCAGTTTACCTCAGAAACCAATATGTCTCCTTCAAGTTTATACTCACAGCAAGTTCTGTGTCCTTCTCTACCTTTGGCAAAGAGTGTGCACAATTTTTTCAGGGCTTTCTGCACAGAAGAGAATGTTGACCAGAGTATATCCTATCTTGATCAGGTAATTTTAAAAATAAAGAACTGGCAGAAATCAGTTTATTCAACCGTAGTGTCTAATAGCTTGAAGAGAAAATTTTATAGTAAGGACAAGTATATTATGATGTTTAAGTGTTTCGGGGATAGTTTTGAAAGTCATTATCTACTTCTTAAGTTTGTTCAACAAATGCTTTTAGAAAAAAAATATTTTTCTCCTACCAGGAGCTGACTACTTTAGGTTTTCCTTCATTATATGAAGAGTCCAAAGGTAAAGAGGTTAAAAGAGACTTAAATATAGTTGCAGTTTTAAATTGTATCCATGAACTACTTGTACTTCATCGAAAGAACCTTCTAGCTCAGGAAAATGTGGAAACACAGAATTTGAAACTGGGAAGTGATATGGACCATCTGCAGAACTGCTATTCCAAGCTGAAGGTAGAAATTATATTCAATTTACATTCAAATTATGTTATGTAAATTAATGCTAGACATTTTCAATTGTTTTATTTGCCAAACATGTTAAATAAACTTTAGTGATAATTATCTTACTATTATTGCTTCTGTGTTAATGCAAGTACTTAATGCAAGAAGGCAATGATTTCTACATCTTAATAATTATAATGAAGATGTTTACTTTATGAACTGTTTCTGTGACCATCTGGATATAGCAGATACAGTTAAGGAATAATAATGATGAAATTTATGATTTTAAAGAACTTGTTTCCTAACAAAGTGGATGACACTAATGAAAACAGTCCTGTTTAGAAGCTAGAGCTGAAACGCTGAGAAAAAGCATTTGTATTTAAAGGCTGCTTGTACCAATTGAGCCAATGCTTAATGTAATAGTGGGCTAGGAGTTAAAGTAATCATAGATGATGAGCTATTCCTTCCAGAAGTCTCCTGGGCCTTCAGATGATAAGACTGTGGCAAAGTGTTATAGTAGCTCTACTTGTCTCTTTTTTTAATGGAAGAAATTTTTTTTCCGGGTCATTGATTTGCAATATCACAATAGCATTAAGAAAAAAACATCTTTTGAATTAGTTGTATAATAGATGTCATGTATTTTCTTTTGTTTATTAGGTATGTTATATAATAAAAATCACAATATTCAGTCTGAATATTTCTTAATATAGTCTTATGATCGAATCATCTTCCTTACATATCTATCTGTCTCTCTGCCCTGCACCCCCAACACATACAACTTCCTCATATCTGTCTCAGTCTGTTCCCTGTTTCTCTTGAACAATAACAAAAAAATTAACTTTTTTAGTATTCCTTGCCAGGAAATGGTATATTGTGGATGTTAGGATGGTGGCTGATCTGTCCCTTATGTGACCCTTTGGATTCCTTTTGGATTTAGAGAGGCTGCTTCTTGCTCAGCTGCTAACACCTGCTGCCTGCCTGGCCCTCTATAGCCTAATATTGGAGAATAGTATCAGTTGCTTTTTAAAACCATTTTCTCTTGAGCTCAACTCATTCACAGTAACAGTTTTCTTTTTTTGTTGTTTATTTTTGTTTTAAGAGTGCTTCCTCATTCTTTAACATCCTGGAGATCTTTTTGAGATTAGCTCAATGTATAAAGCTCATTGTACAGAAAGTTCACAGTTTGGAAAATACCACAAAGCCTTGGTCAGTGCTCTAATTAGCGCACTATCTATCCCCCACAGGACTGTCGAAGTTGCAGGCCTGAGTTAGCTGTTTAGAGGCTTTCTAAAAGGTCTGTTAGGGTTCTGGGCTGGTTCTGTGGTTCTGGAGGATCCATGATAGTTAATTATGAGAGTCACTTCACAGGACTAAAATTTATTTGGAAGACCTCAGAACTACAAAAATGGATCCCTGAGTTCTATTCCTTCTCCATTTTTCCAAAATTGGATTGAGACAGTAATTGCTAGAACTAGAGCTAATCTACTTTCCTCGATAGTTTGGGCCCAGAACATAAAGGGGGAACAGTAATCTAATAGTTATTTCTCTGCAGGATTGGAAAAACAAACATTTCAAAGGGTTCTCATCAACTGAGCATATAAGATGTGACTATAAAGTATATACATATGTGTGTGTGTGTGTGTGTGTGTGCGCGTGTGTGTGTGTATGTATGTATATTTAAATCCACAAACACCAAAACTTATGCACCCCAATGCATGTTGTTCCCTTCAAAGGTAGGCACTTTGAGCTGTTATATATTTTGTTCTAATCATGTTCTTGTGTAAAACATTTTATAATTCCTCTTTGGGAAATTGCCTTTAGAGTTAATAAGCTGTATAAGAAAATCAGTTAAATTACTTTATAGTCACACCTAATTTTGATTCAAAAACACGTTGTCAACTATCTTCACCAAGTTTGACTCTTACTCATTTTTGCCTGTTTCCAAAACCAAATTGAACCTGAAAGAGTTAAGATTTGTCTCTTCTGAAAATGCTTAAGAGACTATGGCATAAGCTTTGAAGCCTATTCGAGGAGTCACAAAAAAACATTTTGAGAAATGGTGGCATTATTAGAGTGGAAGTGCTTAATTTGCAAGGAATGACGCTTCTTTGGCTGTATAAATCCTGCTGTTTAAACCCAGTCATCTTCCTTATTTTATAGCCAGTCTTCTAGACTACATCTTTTATTTTAGAGGGCAGAATGTCAATGTATCTATAACTTATTTAGACTCTTAAGAGTAAACTAGATTTGAATTCTATGTCAACTTTACTTAAGGCTGAATATGGATGTTTTAGGAACAACTAGAAACATCTAGGAGGGAAATGATTGGGCTTCAGGAGAGAGACAGACAGCTGCAAGGCAAGAACAGAAACTTGCACCAGTTACTTAAAAATGAGAAGGATGAGGTGAGTCCATAGCTATTATTGATTAAGTCCTAGTGAAATTTTTTCTGCTAGTATAAGGTATATGGATTTTGTGCCCATTCTTTCCTTAAAGAAGGAAAGAACAAAATCTCACGCCCCACATTGCCAGTTGGTGTGCCATGTTTCAGTTTATTCAGTAAAGTTTTAACTCCGTATTTACCATCCCTTTTGGTTTACTTGTCATAGCTAATTGACTTCTCTTCCCTGGCTAACTGCTCTTCTGACTTATTTTCACTTCTTCTTAAAGTTAAGCCTCTAATGTCCACCAGATGTTTCCAACTCCTGTCCCATGCTCCTTTTCACCTAATTGATACCCTCAAAATTGCCACGTATTGGTGATTTTTCAGATAATAAGGATTAGTGCAAAAATATTGAATATTGTCTCCCAAGTATCATTTTAGTCACCAGGCCATAATGTCTTAGTTCCAGCTTTTTATCTAGACCTGCTGATTTGCAACTTAAGTTTGTAGAATTGGTTATTAGAGTTCAGATTTTTTATTGATGTATAAGAAAGCTATTGTCTTAATTGCCCTACAACATAACCTGTGATGTGTGGTAATTCAGAAATCCAGAATTCCTGTTTATTTTCAATAATAGTATAAAATTCTAGTTTGAGAGAATAGTTAAAAAACAATTTTTGGAATGATTTTACCTCAATACATACACATGTGTATATTATATGTATATAATACACACACATATTAATAGGTGGTAAATAAGTGGAAACTATGTAATACTTTGGTTTAAACAATTTTCTATAGAACTCTGAGGTAGCACTTTGGCTTGAGGGTAGTAAGACCTAAATGTTCTCATTTGGAGAGTGATTATAGATGGAAATATCATCTGTTGTCATAGGAGTCCTACTCTTGACACACAAATACTAATATTGAACAAGAGTTCTGTACTTTTTTCCTGTATAGACACTGGACTTATATTAATAATCTGTGAGCTATGCTTTAGAATTGGGGGGAAAGGTTAGACTATTCATTGTGGAAAGGTCTTAAAATAGGAAAATTGTGGCCTTTATGCGTGTGTGGCGGTGGGGGATTACATAGCTAGAAGGACTACTTCTGAGTTGATGATTAAAACAATCTAGCATTTTTTCATCATTTTTGAATAAATTAAAAAACCCCAAGGATTTGTGATTCATCCAGGTTGTATAAGCAGATTACATTTCCTCCACAGCTTATTAGTGGTGTGATGGGTTGTTTTGGACAGAAAAAAACCTCATCACCTAGTGGTGACCCACCATATCAGTTAATGAGCTCTTTGAATTTAGCTAAGCTGTTCCTTGGACAACAGGCACAAAGTCTTTGCCCCTTCGTTTGAAGCCTTCAGTATAATCTTATGAAGCACCTTTGAGATTCAGGCAATCACCTCTGTGCCATAATAAGGCAGTATTTCAGTTGATAAAAGAGAAAGTAAGGCTTATAACTAGTATAGTGGTTTGCACACAGGAGGTATCTGAATTATTTCTTGAGTTGATATAAGATTAATTTTTTAATTCTTTCGATTTGGCCTCTTTCCAGTTAATATAGACTGGTGGGATGAATGAGATAGTCCTCATCCAAAATACCCAAGGGAGAAAGGTTTTTTACTTATTTATTTTTGAAGTTATTAATACAAATGCATACGTTGTTTAAAGAAACCTATTTAAAAGCAAATACCTTTTTTTAAGGTACAAAAATTACAGAATATCATTGCGAGTCGGGCAACTCAGTATAATCATGATATGAAGAGAAAAGAGCGTGAATATAACAAGCTAAAGGAACGTCTTCATCAACTTGTTATGAATAAAAAGGATAAAAAAACAGGTAAACATCTGACAAGTAGTAAAGAGGTAAAGAAGTTGTAATTTTGGGGGGGATGTGTTTATTTGAGAACTCAAATATAAGGGCTATGCACATTAATTTGAAGTGTTGTCTTTTCATGCTTTATACATTAATGGTTTTAGATGAGGAAAATCCATAAAGCAGTCAGAGAGTATTGCTTTGTGGAAAAGGAGAATTGTCTACTTTGCCTGTGAGCAGCTAATGGTTGTTTATTTTTTAACACCGAAGAGGAGGTATAGAAACAATAAGTCTTAAAGATAATATAAAACAGCCTGCTCTGAATTCATTTTGGTCAAAGACCATTACAAAACTGATAAGGCAAGGAACAGTTGTGACGTGCTCTTCAGAATAAGTTAGAACAGGGTGAGAGTAAATTACAGAGTAAGAAGGATGTGATTTTTTAAGGGTAAGTCCATAAACACTTGAGTGCCTTCTCTGTGCCTTTCATTGGGATAGTTGTTGGGGGAAACAGATAGGCGAAACGTTTGTCACTTGCCTCAAAGACCTTATAGTTTAGTAGAGGAAAAAATATAATTTAAATGGCTACTTATAAAAGGAGTGTTAAATCCTATGAAGTTAGATCACTTCTGGCTTCAAGAAATCAAGGAAGAAATTAAAGCATATCAAGTGTTGTCCAGACTGTAGCTCTGGCTATTTTTTTTTAAATCTGTTTAGAAGTTTTTGTGTTAGGCAATAAGCAACCTCTTATAGTATTGTTTTTTTTTTAAATTCAATTAATAAACATTTATTTTTACTTCATCCCCCTTCTGCCCACATGCCAGTTAAACAACCACCAAAAAAAAGAAAAGAAAAAGAAAAAACTCCCATAATGTATGCCTAGTCAGGCTAAGCAAATTTTTTATTGGCCATGTTAAAAATGTGTGTTTCTTTTATTATGAGTCCATCACCTGCTTATGTGATTCATCTATAGTCATGTGGTATAGTGGCCTGTTATTGCATAGATTAGATTTCCTAAATTCTTTCAAAGTTATTTTTTTAATGTTGCTGTCATTGTATAAATGTTCCCTGTTGCTGCTCACATCACTATGCATCAGTTTATATGCATCTTCCCAGTTTACTCTGAAACTGCCCATTATTTTCATCATTTCTTATGGCACAGTAAATAATATTAAATTACATTCATATGGCATAATTTGTTTAGCCATTCCCCAATAAATGGACAACCCCTTAGTTACCAGTTTTTTGCCACTACAAAAAGAGATTCTATAGATATCTATAAATATTTTTGTATATATCTCTTTGGGTTATGTGCCTAGTTGTATTATATCTGGGTCAGACTATATGCACAGTTTAATAACTTTACAGACATCTTTACAAGGTGTTTTGGAATAGCTAGACTAACATGTAGCTCTACTATGTACATTATGATCGTTTTCCCCACCACCGTTTGTCATTTCCACTTTTGTCATTTTTGCCAACCTGATAGGTGTGAGGTAGAACCTCAAGTTGCCTTAATTTGCATTCCTCTAATTATTAATGATTTTGATCATTTTTTTCATATTGATAGCTTATATTTGTTTCTTTTAAAACTTCATATTCTATGTGTAGCTACTGGTGAATGAAATATAAATTTGAATTAGCCCTTTATATCTTAGATGTGATATTTTGTTGCAGAAACTTTCTACAGAGATTTTTTTCTCCAATTACATGTTTTCCTTCTAATTTTAATTGCCTTGGTTTTTTAGGCAAAAAACTTCTTAATAATAACAATATGTAGCACTTGAAGATTTGCAAAGTGTTTGCAAATAATATCTCATTTTATCATCTCAACAACCCTTGTAGGTAGATGCTATTATTATCTTTGTTTTAGAGATAAGGAATTTTATATAGTCATAATTGTGCTTTTCATGTTATTTGATCCTATCCCTTGTTTGGCCACAAACTCTTTCCCTGTTCACAGATCAGGAAGATAATTTCTTCCTTGCTCTTTTGCTTTGCTTTTGAAGTCACTTTTTATATCTTAAGTCAAGTCTCCATTTGGAATTTATTTTCATCTATGATATGAGATGTTCATCTATATCTAATACCTACCAGACTGCTTTCCAGGTTTTCTAACATTTATTGCCAAATAGTGAGTTTTGAGATTTATTGAACACTATGCCTCCTATGTTTATTTGCTCTTATCATGTGTAACTAATCTGTTCCACATGATGAACTGCTTCTGTTTTTTTAACTAGTACCCAGTTGTTTTAATGATCATTGCTTTATAGTATCATTTGTAATGTAGGGAGAGATCTGGTACTGATGGGTGCTGCTAGGCCCTGTTTATTTCCACTTTTTTTCATAATTTCCCTTGATATTCTTAGCAGTTGGTTCCTCCAGAGGACCATTATTTTTCCTAGCTCTGTAAAATAATCCTTTGTTAGTTTGATTGGTTTGGCACTGAATAAGTCAATTAGCTCAAGTAATATTGTCATTTTTATTATGCTGGCTCATCCTACCCATGAGCAAGTAATATTTCTCCTACTTACTTAGAGCTATCTTTGTTTATGTAAAGAGTATTCTGAAGTTGGATATGTAGTTCCTGATTGTGTCTTGGTAAATGGACTCCTAAATATTTTATATGTTATTTTAATTCAGATTTCGCACTCTGTTCCTGAATGATTTTGTTGATAATATACAGTACTAGTGATGATTTATGTGGATTTATTATATTCCACAGCTTTTGCTTTTAACTTTGTGGATTATATCCTGCAACTTTGAATTTATAGTTACAATTAATTTTTAGTTGATTGTACGGTTTTAGATTGTATCATCCTGCAGAAAGCTATGGTATAGTTCCTCTTCGCATGTTTTATTTTCTCGATTTCTTGTCATCTTACCGCTATTAACTAGCATTTTTAGCACTATGTTGTTAAACAGTAGTCATAATAATGGACATTCTTGTTTTTCTAATTGGAAAGTCTTCCAACTTTTCTCATTTACTTTTAATATTCTTGGTTTAAATGATAGGACTGTTTGCTATGTTAAGAAAAATTTATTTCTACCTTTTAAAATATTTTTAATGTATCGGGTTTTTTTTTTTTTGGAGGGGGAAAGCAGGGCAGTTGGGGTTCAGTGATTTGCCCAAGGTCACACAGCTAGTAACTGTGTCAAGTGTCTGAGGTCACATTTGAACTCAGGTCCTCCTGACTCCAGGGATGGTGCTCTACTCAACTGCTCCATTTAATGTTTTTAATAGAGACATTGGGCTATGTCAAGTCTTTTCAGCGTCTCTTGAGATAATCATGTGCTTTTTGTTATTAATGTTACTAATATGGTATGTTATATTTATGTGTTCCTTACATTGAATTAGCGACTCCACATTTCTGGTATAAATCCAAATGCCTATAGTGTATGATCTTGAATACTATATTATTGTAGCCTATTTGCTACTATTTCATATTAAGATTTTGGCATCAATGTTCACTAAGCATATTGATCTGTAGTTTTATTTCTCTGCTTTATCTCCTATAGTTTAGTTATAAAGACCATATTTGTGTCATGTAAAGAAATTAGAAGGGTCCGTTTCCCCTCCTATTTTTTGCAAACAGTTTATGTAATATTGGAATTACTTATTCATTGAATTTTGATAGAATGTTTTATAAATTCATCTAGTCTGGGAACTTTTATCTTTGAAAGTTCATTTTTGACTTTGTTTAATTTCTTTTTCTGATAATGAGGTTTAAATAGTCTTATTTTCTTTTGTTACCCTACCATTTTATATTTTTGTAAGTATTTGTTAATTTATTCTAAGGTAAAAGTTTTGTTGGCATATTATTGGATAAAGTGGTTTTTAATATTTTTATTTATTCTTTAATTGTTGTTAATTTTCCATATCCATTTTTTCTTTTCCTTTTTTTAATCATTAACTTTTTATCAATTTTATTAGTTTTTTTTTCTAACCAGCCCCTAAGCTTACTCATCAATTCATTTTTGTTTTATTTTGTTTTCAGGTCTCTTTGATTTTCAGAAATTGTTTATTTTTGAGGGATTTTGATATCTTGCTCTAATTCTTTTAGTTGCATGCCCAACTCATGGTTTACTTTGTCTCCCTTTTGTTGATGAAAGTGTTTATAGATATATTTTCCTCTAAGGACTATGTTAGCTACATTCTAAGCATTGGTATGTCGTCTCATTATTATCATTTTATTGAAATTTTCTGTTGTTTCTATAATTTGTTCTTTCACACCATTTTAGTATTATTTGGTATACAATTAACTTTGGATTCTTTCATCATAGAGTTTTTATTGCATTGTGGTCAGTAAATGATGGGCTTAGTATGTCTACTTTTTTGCATTTTGGTGAGGTTTTTTTCTGTTCTCAATCAGTAATCGTCATAGATCTGAGATTTTTAATTTTTCTAAAGTTCTACGCAGATACCTAATTTCTTATTTATTGTTTTGTTAGATCATCTAGGCCTAAAACAGTCCATTAGAGGGTCTGTTACTATTATAGTTTTTTACTCTCCAGTTCCACCTATAATTTGATTAACTTTCTCCTTAAGTATTTAGATGCTAAGCTATTTGGTATACATACATATGTGTGTATGTGTGGAGGGGGGGATGTATACATGTTACATGTTACATCATCTATGGTGTTTGTAAAACTAATATAGTTTTCTTGCTTGTCTCTCTTCATCATATCTCTTGTGGTAGCCTTGTCTGAAGTCATGTTTCCTACGCCTTTTTGAGTTCAGCTGAAGCACAGTAGATTTTGTTGCAGTTCCTTTAATATGAATCTTTTACAGTTTTTTAAAGTGATTATTAGTTGATATTACCTTGAAGCTTTTGTGTTATTTTAGATAACTAAAGCAGATTGAAGGTATTAATGGAAAGTCCTCTTGTCTCAGGAATACCATAAAAGTTTGCTAGATTGTCAAGAAGAGGCACAGATTGAGATAGTCATCCAAATCTACCTTCAGTTATTTCAGTGGGCATGGTTTGGAGATTGGTGACCACTGTTGGAGTTTGGGATAGTGAATATTTTGCTCACTTTTGATTGTAATACCATCTGGGAAAGCTTGTATCTAATATACCTAACACAGAACATTTTGATAGAAGATTGTTAAGGTTGGTTGATTGCCAACTTGTGAAATGACCTATGAGCAAATGAAATTTATTAAATGCCTACCATATGCACAGCACTGTGGTAATAAAAACAAAACATCAATTGTAATTAAAAAACTAAATCCTTAAAATTCTGTTACTAGCATAGCAGTTTTGATGTTTCTTGCAAGAATCTTTCAGGACTGTTTTTGAAGATCATACTAACTTGGGTTCTGGTTGGGCAAGGAGAGTTTAAATTCTTTGGGGATCACAGATGTGAAAAGTATTGAGGGGCAAAATACTTTTTAGGGGATTATTTTATAGTTTCCAGATTCGCAAAGTATCTCTTTAGTAGGTCTTTTTCTTTGTTTCATAAAAGAGTTTGAGCTCTGCTTTAGCAGCATTATATTAGCAACATAACCACCTTTATAGTAAGAAAGCTGAAAACTTTAAAAAAAAGTATAATTTTAACTTAGAGTTCTAAATGTTAGTTATACAAAGTGATTTAAAATGTGTGTTTGGGAGAAGGGGAAGATAAAAAGACCTAGAAAAAGAAACATGAAACCTGAAATATTTTCCATGGCTTGATACTCTAGGATCCTAAAGTGTATATTAGCAGTATTAATGATAATATCATCACCATCAGTTATTCACTATTAATACTGTTTAATAATAACTAAGTAACTGGACCAGCTAGCATTTCTATAGAGCCTACAATTTGCTAGGCACTGTGCTAAGCACTTTACAATATTATTTCAGTTGATTCTCAAATCAGCCCTGAGAGATAGATGCTATTAGTGTCATCATTTTAGAGTGGAAGAAACTGAATCTGACAGAAATTAAGTGACTTGCCCAGGGTCACACAGCTATTAAATGTCCAAGAGCAGGCCCAGCACTCCATCCACTGTGCTACCTTGCTGCCTCAATAAATGTATGCCTATAGGATGTAGAGCTGGAAGTTACCTTCAAGATCATCTATTAAAATTTTTAAGGGTATAGTAGCTGATGACTCTTGACCAGTTTTGAGATTTTGTATTCTTTATAAGTAAGCATTCAGTAGTATATAGTTTATACTTTGTCTAAATCATGAAAGACTTGGAAACTTTACTCTTTTGTTCATGACTCTGCATTCATGGGTACTCCATAAAGAAATGAATGTTGATGAGGCAGGATAGTATAAGGAAATGACACTGAAGAGGTAAGAGGTAAAATCTCTATTTTGTAACTTACTAATTGGCAAATCAACTTCTCTGAGACTTAGTTTTCATCTCCAAGGGTAGGACCTTTTACACACTCATTTTCTTGATCAAGCCTAGAGCATTGCAGAGCTTCTTAAGTGATATCTGTAATCAAAACATTCAACCTGACACTCTCCCCACTGGGATAAAAAAAGGATAGAGAAGGCTTGTTTTCCTTAATATGATATGTTTAGTTGGTTGGTTTATCCCTTGGAATTGATCTATCAGCATATATATCTTGGATGAATGCTGAGCTGGGACCAGAATTGAACAAGAAGATGAGAGTAGCCTTGATTTAAATTGTCTTTGGGAAATTGTGTTGTTCTTTAATGATTCCAGACTTCTCCTTGAAACAAGGCTGGTTTTTTTAACACCAGTATTTTTCTGTTATTGTGAGGCTCTGTGGCTATGAGTCATTGGATACCAAAAGCTTACAGTTACTCAGAGGATAATGGGGGATATGAGGTGCATAGTGTGTGTGTGTGAGAGAGTAGGCTAATGCTTATTGCTGAACAAGAATTATCCAAGAAACATGGCATAAAGGATATTATTTGGTGCACAACTGGAAAAGGTGTGGGCAAGTTATATAGCAAGAACAAGAACTGATGGATCGCTATATAGTTTGAAGAGCTGAAGTTGATGTGGAAGAAAGCTCCTTGGCGTGTTGGATGGGAAGCTCCCATTTTCTACCCCCACCCCCATAGACAGGAGAGCATGGACAAAAGGCTCAAGCATTAAAGAGCCCAGAGATACTGTGATCTACATGAGTGAAGAAATACCTACATTGATGAGCTCACCAGTCCCCTAGCACTTATACTGCCTACATTAGGAAGATGAAGTAAATTAATCTAGGTAAAGTACTTGGTAATGGCAAAGTTTTAAAATGGTAAACCATCTTTTTCTCAAACCTTAGCTATAGGTTTTGGCTTAAACAGTTGGATGTGTTTGTTTTGTTTGTAGCTTTTTTTTGTCTTGGACCCTCTTGGTAATCTGCTGAAGCCTAGAGGCCTCTTTGGAGAGTAATGTTTGTAAATGCATAAAATAAAATGCTTAGGATCATAAAAGAAATCAATTATATTGAAATACATTTATCAAATAGGTATTTTTAAAAAGTTCATAGACCCTGGATTAAGTATCCTTGGTCTATTTCTCTTGTTATGTGACAGCTGTTCAGATGCTTGAAGTTAGCTTTCATGTATCCCTCCCTCGAAGTCTTCATTTCTCCAGACTCCATATACCCAGGTACTCCAATCAAGACTCATATAGGCATGATCTTGAAACTTTTTTCCATCTTGGTCTTTTTCTTCTGGACAGTCTTCAGTTTGTCACTGCCCTTCCTTAGAACAGTATACCCAGAACTAAACAAGGCAAAGCTGAATCATAGAACTACCACTTTCCTAATGGTGGACATTATTATGCCCCAACATATCCTAAGATACATAGATTTTTTTTTGGCTGCCATTTGTAATGAAGTATATTCAACATGTAAAACAGGTCATAAACACACAAGTTTATATCAAAGCTTTTGATCTTTATTTTACTTCTGATTGGGCAATAGCTTTACCTCAACCCCCATTCCTCAGTGTTTCCATTTTATCTTCCCTCAGAAGAAGTTCTGAGGGGAAGGAGGTTGGGCTGGCACATGAATCGTGTAGTATGAAGCCTGGTGAAGATTCAAGTTGACCTATAATCCTTTCTTCCTCTCATCATATGGTATAGATTCTGGTTTCAAAAAGTTTAAAACATGTAACATGTCTTTTCTTTTTTCTTATTGATAGCTATGGATATTTTAAATTATGTGGGGAGAGCAGATGGAAAGAGAGGTGCCTGGAGAACTGGCAAAACTGAAGCTAGGTAACATTTACTTAAAATTTACAAATATATGTGTTTAAACTCGAATTCCTTTTTATAATATACTTCATGCTGACTGTTTCCCTCTCTCCCAGGAATGAAGATGAAATGTATAAAGTTCTGTTGAGTGACTATGAACAACGCCAGAAGCAAATTCTATTGGAAAATGCTGAACTCAAAAAAGTCCTTCAGCAAATGAAAAAGGAAATGATTTCTCTTCTGACCCCACAAAAGCAAAAACCTAAAGAAAAAGCTGAAGACAGTCCTGGGACTGTAAGTATCTATTTAATTTTTATTCTGTCATACTAAGCATTGTCTTCCTATATTTCTGATACTACCCCTCTTGCTCCTTTGTTGATTTCCTCCTCTTTTCTACTAAACATGGATGAGAATAGATCCCCAGAAATAGGAAAGTTAGGTGGGGTCAATGCCATCCTGGACATGTCTGTATTATTGTTAGCAGCCTCCTTTGCCCCTTTACAATCCATTCTTTAGACCTCTTATGTAAGTCTAATCATGTGATTGTCACCAAAAATCTGTGGTTCCCATTGCTTGCAAGAAGAATTACAAATTCTGCAACCTGATATTTAAGGCTTTTATAGGTCTAACTCAGTCCTATATTTTCAGCCTTATTTCATACTATTCTCTTTCACACTTTCTACATTATGGACAAACTGGGGCTTTCTCAACCCCATGCGTTTGTTGTGCAAATTGTTTCCTATTGCTAGAATGGATTATTTTTACATTGACCTCTTGATTTTTTTTTATTTAGGTGGTAAAGTGGATAGAGCACTGGGCCTGGAGTCAGGAACATCCTGAGTTCAAATCTAGCCTCAGACATTTACTAGTTGTGAGCGCTGGTAAAGTCACTTAATCTCTGTTTACTTCAGTTTTCTCAAGTATAAAGTGGGGATAATAATAGTATCTAGCTCCCAGGGTTGTTGTGAGGATCAAGTGAGATAATATTTGTAAAGTGTTTAGGACAGTGCCTGGCACAAAGTAGGTGCTTAAGAAATGCTTATTTCCTTTCCTTCCTTCTGTCTCTTTCATGAAAGGTCTGTGCTCATTTTTTTCCTGTATCCCACCTACAAATAATCTTGCCCTTCCTCAATCTCATGTCTGTTTTTGTTTATTATATCATAAGCTCTTATTCCATTCTAGCCTATATTTTATTTTTTTAAATGTATCCCTCCTAAATGTATTAGCTCCCATTGAGTAGGGAGTATTGCTTATGTCCTCAGTGCCTCACACAGCTCTTTGTAATATGTCATGGAAAAAAATACCCTCTCTCTTAATCAGCAAGCATTTATTAAGTACCTACTGTGTGCTAGGTACGGTGATATAAAGACAAAAAGTTAAACAGTCCTTTCTCTCAAAGAGCTTAGATTCTATTGGGAGAGACAACATGTCCATATATAAGTGTTACAGAATATATAGAGAATAAGTTTAAAATAAATACAAGGTTGTAAGGAAAGGTACTGGGAGTTAGGGGGTAAAGATTAGGACAAGTTTTGTGTAGAGGGTGGTTCTTGAGCTTCATTCTTGAAATTGAAGGCACTTATAAGGTGGAGGTAAGGAAGTGCATTCTAGGCATGTAGACATCTAGGACAGTCAGGGCAGAGCAAAGAGGGAAGAGATGGAGGGCTCTTTCTTGTGCAACATAGAGGATGTCAGTTTGGGTAGGTGTCACAATGCGTGGAAAGCTAAAATGCATATGGAGACAGGAAAGGTAGGAAGGGACCAGTTTTGTGAAGGCACTAAGATGCCAAGCCAGTAGTGTACATTTGATCCTAGAGGTAATAGAGGCCACTGGAGTTTGCTTAAGTTGGGAGGAAGGCAAAATGTGTTGCTTAATCCAAACTTCACTTAAGGAAAATCACTTTGGTGGCTGTGAGGCAGATGAAGGTAGTGGGGAGAGGCTTGAGGTAAGGAGACAAAAGAGTTTTAATTATAATATTCCAGGCTAGAGGTGATGATGGCTCAATGAGTAGAGAGTAGGAGACATATTTGAGTGATGTTGTGGAGAAAGAAAGGTGATTTGGCAACTGATCGGATATGTAGGGTGAGAGACAATGAGGAATTGATTACATCGAGTTCATGAACCTGGGTGACTGGAAGATTGGTCGATGTCCTTGAACAGTGGAAGTTCAGAAGAGGGGTGCGTTTGGTGTGAGTTTGATGACTAGGACGTCCAGCTCAAAAGGTCTTGTAGGGACAATTGTTAACTCAGGATCAGAGCTTCACAGAGAGAGAACAGGGCCGGATGTATAGGTTTGGGAGCCATCTGCATAGAGATGATAATGAAATCTGTGGGAGCTGATGAGGTCATCAGGTGAAAAAGACCCATCTGCGAGGTGGGTCTTATGAATTGTAGAGGGAAACAAAGAAATTAGTTTGTTGGCTTGAGTAGACCTGGAAGAGAGATGTATTTGTCCAAGATGTTTAAATAATTCAGAGCTCATGGGTTGTATTATTTTAATCTACTTGTACTTAAATGATTTTTATTATTGTTTGTTTCAAGGTTAGCTGTATAGAGAGATATACTATATACATAATAATACTAGTAACATTGTTCATCGAAGAATCTTCAGTTTTATAACAGTTGCTTAAAAAAAACCTTTGGGGTGAGTATTATACTTCTCTAAGCATTTTCATAGATACATAATCTCATTTTGGTCTGATGGCAGTATTGTAAGATAGGTATTGCTTGATTTTAGTATTATCCCCATTTTATAGGGGAAGAAATAGAAACACCAGAGGTACCGGCTAATTAGTGATAGAATCAGCATTAAATTTACTGCTTTATTTGACTCCTATTTCAGTGTTCTTTCCATGAAATAATTTTGTTCCCATAGCATATGGTCTTTACCCAGTAAAGGTTATTCTTCATTTAAAAGAATAAATGTTAAAAACCTAATATTGTACATTAATACAACCAAATTTGCTTAAATAACTTTTTGTTCAGATTAATAATTGCAAAGATTCTTGTAAGCACTGACTTCTTTAGTATAAATGAAAAATAAAAAGGCTTTTAGAAAGAAATTTTAAGTTTCTTTTTGCTTTTAATACCGGTTATTTTCCCTTAATTGCTACCATCTCCACTGAACCCTTTCTTCTAACAAACATTTAAGCCAAGCCAAATGACACAGCAGTGGATTCTAACAGTTAGATGTTGTATGAATAGTTATCCCTGTGCTGTGTCCCACCCTCTCCTGAGAGGAGAAAGTAATAATTTCACTCCATTAGGAGGATCATAGACCCAGTGCTGGAAAGGAGTTATTGAGCCTGACTCTTTCATTTTACACACGAGGAAACTGAAGGTCAGAGGGGTTTAAATGACTTGCCCACAGTAGTACAGGTAGTAGGAGCTTGAGCTGTGAGAGTCAAGTTCAGGTCCTGAAACACTCAAGTTCAGATTGCTCTTTTCACCATAGAGCATTCCTGCTTGCTTCATTAACATGATAGATCTGTTCCCCAATTATGGAGCACCTATTTTGTTTCCAGATTTTGCTGTCACAATAAATGCTGTTACTAACAGAGAATCTTCTCTCTGTCCGTGCTCCACCTATCTCTGATCTTTTGGGGGCATATACTAAGTAGGATTTGGGGGTTAAAAGGTTTGAACAGTTAAGTGACTTTGACAGTTGCATATTGTTTTTTAGAATAGTTGGACTAATTCATAGGTCTACCAACAGAATGTTACTGTTTTTGTCTTCTCACAACTGTTCTAACATTGATTCCTTTCATTTTTAATACCTTTGCCAATTTACTTGGTATGTGATGAAATCTCCAAGTTGTTTTAATTGCACTTCTCTTACTAGTGAGATGGAGCAAACTTTTGTATGATTGTTGATCGTTTCTATATCTGCTAATTCTCTATTTGTCTTAGATAGTAAGCTTTTATCAGAGCTTTAATGAAAGATTTTTTTTCATAATCACTTGTTTCTCTTCTACATTGAGTTTATTTATGCAGAAATTCTTTTAATGTGACCCAAACGATTTTTCTTTTGTGTTCTTATTTGGTTACATATTTGCTTCCTGCTTTTTGTATGTACTGCATTCATTATTAAAAATGTGGTTTTTATATTTTGGTTTTGCATAATTTTGGAGCTTCCTGTATGTACATGGATTAAGATGTTAGTCAATTCAAATTTCTGGCAAGCTTCCATTCAGTTTAGTTTTCCCAACAGTCCAGCTTGAATAGGGAGTCTTTGTCCTCTTCATTTGGTGTTCTTAGGTTTATCAAACCCTGGACTTACTATATTCACTTATATCTGAGAGTTACTGTCCAATTTGTTCCACTGATTGTTTATATTTTGTAATTAGTATCAAATAATCTTGAATATTACTTATTGATGATGCCTTTGACCCCTCTACTCCTGCTTTTTCTTGATTGTTGCCCTTGAGATAAAAGACTTCTTTTGTTCTTTCAAATGAATTTTGTTACCTTATTTCTATAAAGCAACCTCCCTTGGTAGGTTGGTATAGCACAAATCCCTAAATTAATTTAGGTAGCATAGTCATTTTTATTATAGTGGCATGATTTTATCATACACAAATGACTGTTTATTTCTAGAAGACCTCCTTTTATTTGTGTTAAAATGTCTTTAGGTAGCTATTAATCGTGTGTATATATGTATTTACACAGCACTTAATCATTTCTGTGACCCACTCTTTGTTCAGGATGTCCTCATCCTCTTCATTTAGGTCTGTGTCTTTTTCCTCCCCTTTCTGTAAGAACATTTGAGGATGCCTCCTGCTTCCCCACCCAGGTTGTTACTGACGTTATTCTTACCCTACTCTCCCCAGAGTCCTGCATTCCTGAAGTTCATAATTTTGAGTGGGATTTCGGTTATTTTCTTCTGGTTTTTGTTGATTCTACAAGTACTAATGATTTTTATTTTTTTTCCTCCTCTTTTACTTAAACTTTTGTCTCTGTTCTTGTTTCTCTGGAGATTTTTAAGTAAGCTATTTTATCTTCAGCTAGAGATAATTTTTTTCTGTCCCCTTAACTGTTATGTTTTGAAATGTATACATACATTCATTTATTAAAGAAGAAACTTTCCATGGTTATGCTTGTTAGTTTTGTTTTAAAACAACATAAATGAATGCTGTATGTTATAACCCTAAATGCGCTTTTGTTTATGTGATTGTTATGTTGATCCATCTTTGGTGTCCCTAGTATAATACAACTTGGTCTTAATAAAGTGTTTTTTGGTGAATAGTTTTTTTTTGATATATTGCAGAAGTAGCTTTGCTAAGGTTTTATTTCACATTATTTGTGATAGTATCCTAGTGAAATTGATCTATAGTTGTCTTTTCTCTATTTTGTAATTTCCTTATTTAGGTATCTGAATTTAAGGAGCCTGGGTAGAGTGCCATATTTTCCAATTATTGAGAATAGTTCTTTGTAACAGGTATTAATTGCTCTTTGGAAATTTGATAAAATTTACTTGTAAATCTGTCTATTCAAGGGATTTTTTCCCCTAGGGTAGTAATTCATTTATGATTTACTCTTTCTGCGGTTGGGATGTCTTTGTTAATTCGGTCATTTTATATTTTTGTAAAAGGTCCAGTCCCTTTAAATTCTCAGTTTTTCTGGCCTATAATAGAGTATGGTAATTTCTAATAATTTTTTATTATTACATTTTATAATTCATTGTGAATTTACCTTGTTCGTTTTTTATTCTTGTAATTTGATTTCCCCCAGCTGTTAGATTTTTTTCCAAAAACAGTCATAATTTTATTTTTATTTCTATAATCTTTTTGTTTTTAATCTAGTCTCTTTATTGTATGATTTTGACAATTTAGTTTGTGTTTTCTTAAGTGTTGTTAATTTTTCTGGTTTTCTTTGGAAATTATATGCTCTTTCTCTCTTTTATTATGCTTTCAAAGATAATTTTGCCTCTGACAACTCTAAATACCTACATTCCTAATCTTTGGTATATAGTTATTTTTTTACATAGTTATTAATCATTTCTGTGATTTGTTCTTTGACCCAAGGATATCATCATTCTCTTTAAATTTGTGGTTTTTTTTTCCTTCCCTGTTCTAGAAGTACATTTCAGGATGCCTCCTGTTTCTTCATCCCAAATCCCTCTCAACACTTTTCTTATCCCACTTTCCTCATTTTCCTTCCCTTTTTATAGTGAAATTGCTAGAAACATATTCCAAACCTTCTTCTATCATTTATCTTCTTTATCTTCTCCTGAAACTGCCCTCTTAATACCAACACTTTTCCTCCTCTCAAGCTCTGCCTGAAAAAAAAAAGTAAAAAAATTCATAAGGTAATGTGTTGTAGTCCCTGAATTATCTGCCCATTCCTTTCTTCTTCCTTTCTCCTGACTTTTTTATCCCCCTCAGATTATTAGAACTTCTTAGAGTCTTTTTGTCCCTTGATAATAAATTTATGTTCTCTTTGCTCCTTGATCAATATAATAATTTTCTTTTGAAACAATAGTTTAGTATAGCTCTAGAAAATTGGTTTCCTTTTTTTTTTAGAATTTTCTTATTAATTTTATTTATTTGCATTTCTTGTGTTTCTCCCATTTGAATTATTTTCACAGCAAATAGTCTCTTCATTTTTTGAAACCTTTTTAAGGAACAATTCTATTATCTCCCCTGTTAAAGTTGTTTATCTTGTTGATGAACATATAATAGATACAGTTTTGTAGGATATGTTTTTCTTTGGTACATCCTGATCCCTTTTACTTTTTGAAATGTTTCAATAGTTTCTTCTTTTCATTTTAGACAAAAAATAGGGCTGAGCTACCCAAATTTACTTTCTTTGAGAGCATAAGTACTTTTGCTTGATTGTTTGTAGTATTTGTTTTGATGGGTGAAATTCTACAGTTTAACCCAGTACATTCCTTGGTCATCAAAGCTGGGTATTTCTTTTATTCAGTGTCCTTATGGATTCTTTTAAGCACTGTTCTATTTTAAATTGTTTACTGATCTATAGTGTTTGGGCTTCTTTGCTCCATGTTTTTCTGGCAGCCCTTTGACCTTCAGATTATCTCTATTCATTACATTCTCCAGGTCAGTTACTTTGACTTATATAGGACTCAGGTATTCTGATTACCCCCTACCTCCTGCCATTTTTGTTTGGCAAGTTTTTTCTTTAGGTCTATATTTTGAGTTATTCACCTGCCATTCTCCTTTGCAGAACCTCAGTTCCTTGGAGAATGTCTGCCACATGTTGAAAATTGTCTTGCATCATTGTCTGAGTTATTGAGAGCTCTTTTCCACATTAATATTAGTCCCATGTTCTTCTACTCTTGCTTCCTGTTTTAATTTTTCTAGTTCTTTTTTGAATCATTCTAAAGTCTCTAGTGGTTGCTCCATTATATCTAGGAGACCTGCCAAATTTGTCACCTTGCTTTGTTTTTCTTTTTTATATGATTTTTTCAATTAATTAATTTTTTTTAGTTTACAACACTCAGTTCCACAAATTTTTAAGTTCCAAATTTTCTCCCCTTCCCTCTCCACCCCTCCCCCTGATGGCATGAAATCTGATACAGGTTCTACATGTTACCTTCGCATTAAACTTATTTTCCCAATAATCAAGTTATAACCAATGAAATGAACCATGAGAAAGATGTAATAAAACCAAAAAATAAAATTAAAAAGAGGGAGAGCAAATAATTTGCTTCAGTCTGAATTCAGATTCTGTAATTCTTTCTCTGGATGTGGATAGCCTTTTTCCATCATGAGTCTTTTGGAGCTGTCTTAGAACCATGTATTGTTGAGAAGAGCCAAGTCTATCAAAGTTACTCATCACAGATTGCTTTGTTTTTCTTTAGGAGTTTTGTTTTTCTTTGGAAGCTTTCAGTATATGTTCCATTACATAATATTTCTTAGTTGTCTTGTACCCTGGGCTGCCAACCCATTTTTCTTTATGTTTCCCTGCAGGTTTTTTCCTCCTGAGAGAAGTTGGACTCTTCCCTACCATTTTCTCTGGTCATCTTGCTCTCTGCCACTTGCTGTATCTGTACTTTGTGGCTTCTCTGTTAGTCTCCTTCCCTAAATCTTTTCTTGCTCCAGATTGTTGAGTTAGGAATGGAACAAGTACATCTAGTTGCCTTCTGGGTGGAAATTCCAGGATAGGTGTGTGCTTCAGTTGGTGGTTGGGTGGGGATAGGGAATGGTGGTTAGAGATTATCTACCCCAGCGATTACTATAAAGGGAAGATTGTGTGTTCAGTGCCAGAGTGTGAGGAGCCAGGTGTTGGTGGGAACAAGAATTCTTAACTCATCTATTTGCTCTTATTTCAGACCAGAAGGTTTTTATATCGTATGGAATGTTTCTTGTCATTTTCTTGCTTCAATGTTAGTAATGTCTGGCAAATACTGATTTTTTTACTAAGCATATTTATATTACTGTTACAATTTAAAATATCCTTAGATACTACCTACTTTAAAGGCCAAGTAAATGACTGATAAGAGCCTAGAATTTTAGAGATAAAAGGATACCTCTAGATATTATATTATTTAGCCCCTTAATTTTACAGATGAGAAAAGTAAGACCTAGATTAGTTAAAGGACTTGGCTAAGGTGTAACAACCAATTTATAGCTTACCTGGGCCTCAACTCAAGTATTCTGATTAACAGTTTATAGATTTTTCCATTATAACATATTCTTTGTCTAATTCTACATGCATTATTTTGATATAGTAGCTTTGCTGAGATCTTAGTACCAGATCTCTATGGCCTTCACGGTCTAATAGAATGTAGAATTTGTTTCTCAGTTTCTCCCTGAATGTATTTAGGGGAGTGATTGATTTTTCTTGATTATAATAATTTGATGTGAAAAGCCTTCTGGTAAGACTAAATACCTAGCCTGTAAGCAAGGTGCATGCTGTTAGAGGTAGGTGGTTTGGTGAAAAGAATTGCTTAATTTGAAACTTGAGTTGTATCTAAAAAGGACAGAGACTAATCACTTACTGGCCAATATGGTTATTCTCTATATCTGTAGAGAGGCAGCAGTGGTTTATTGGAGACAACACTGGTGTGACAATCATGCCCAGATTTGAGTCTTGCCTCACATATTTACATAGCCAAGTCATAACCCCTCAGAACCTTAAGTTTCCTCATCTGAGAAATGGGGATAACACTTGTACCCAAATACATCATAGAAAAGTACTTTGTAAACTTTATTGGGCCACATGTAAACATTAATTTATCATTATTACTAACCGTTTATGAAATAAAAGCTCATAAAAAAGAGAGGCAGTGGGGTATAGTTGATAGAGTGCCAGATTTGGAGTCAACACCAGGGTTCAAATTCAGATTCTGTTGTTTATTATCTAAGTGACCACAGATGGGACATTTGGCTTCAAGTCTCAGGCAACTCTCTTAGACTCTAAATTTAGGGGACTGCAGTCTGTATCAGAGGAGGAGGGAGTTTTCACAGTGATGAAATCACAAGTCCTTGACATTAATACATAAGATTGCATGAGGTTATTTTTGCTTCCAAATAATGGCTACCAGAGGACACGTCCTGTGACTCTCTTTTCAGTAAAGTTTATTCAAAAATTCTAGCTCTATCACTGTATTTCCAGTGGGGTATAGGTATTGTTCTTAACCCAGGTCTTCCTATAAGTATTCTTATTTGCAGAATCCAAGTCTTTGTCTATTTGGATTGACCCTTCTTCTGAGTCTCAATCTAGAACTTCATGGTTTTAGAAATTGTAGTGTCCTGAATCCTTCTAGGTTCTGTTCTTTAGAGGCCAATATACCAATGTAGACAATTTTCCTGGATCATTTCTGGGACTCCAGTGCACTTTTTAAAGTATAGTTAACATTTTGATTCTGATCTGTATCCAAGTAGTTTTACATATCTGATCTAAATTGAGCCATAATCATTTTTATTTTTCTTTAGATATTTAGGGGTTTTTTTTTTTACTTTATAAGCAAATTTGGGAATTACATCTTGCTGCTTTCTAGATTTCTGTTGCTTTCAAGCAAGCAGGAATTTTACTAACACCAGTAACCTTATGCCTGTAGAATTACATGTGACCTGTATCAGTAAAGCCCCCTCAAAAGTCCTTCCTTTGCCTAGCTGGCAATGTTGCCATAGTCTCTTTTTAGGCAGATCTAGGAGATCTTAAGCCAGGGAGCTCTCTTCCATTGATAGCTGGGCAAAGTAGCTACAAATCATCCATTAGCAAGTGGGTAGCATACTGTATATTTTTAGGGTCTAAGTATTTAACTTTGGAGAAGCAATAATACCTAAGTATTCTTGTGGAACTCTTTTCCTGTCTTCCTTTCCTCCTTGAAACCTAGCTTGAAGCTTTTGTATTTTATCCTTTTAAACATGCTTAAGTATTAATTTAATTGCATGATGGACAATTGTATAGGATTTTTTTTCCTTCAGTTTATATGCATGACTGAGTAATCTCTAGAAAGTGCAGCCTGAAACCAATGATTTGTTTCAATTCAGCAAATATTAAATAAATTGTCATGGTGTTTGAGACACTGCTAGGTAGGTCCTGATGATGCAAAGACACAAATAAAACATTTTCTCTTTTTGCTCTGGAACATGGCTGATCAGTATGTATTGAGGTGAAATTTGGTAAATGTCAAAGGAAAACATTCGCATTTTAAATTTCTCTAGGAAGAACCTAGAGATTCTGGGTTTAAAAAGTAGCATGATATAGCACTGTTTAGTATGGATGAATTTTTTTAGTTTTAACTACGATGGGTAAACTGGCAGTGAGTACAAAGTTCCCTTAACCTCGATAGATGAAATTTTAATATAACAGAAAACAAATTTGATGTCATTCATTAAAATGCATCTTGACCTTGCATCTCTAATTTTTAGGAGGATAAAATTAAATTCCTGATTGGTCACTTAAAAATACTTCATATTGCTCCTATTTATCAGGCTGGCTTTATCTTCAGTATTTGGTTTTTGATGTTTTTTGAGTTGCTTGGGTTTAGGTTGTCTTTGATTCAGTACTATTAACATTGCAGAGAATCTCATTAAATGTGATTTGGTGTGTTGGCTGAGGAATTTTCCAAAGAAATGCATCTCAAGTTACAAAGTGAAAGTCAGTTGGAAAGCAGGGGCTAAAGTGTGTATTTTGTTTTATAAACAACTTCATGGGTTTTTTTCCCTCCTATTGTTAAGGAGAGCTGTATTTGGATAAATACTGGTTTGATTAAACCTGGTTTCTACCAGAGGAATAAAAAGAATATTAGGAAATTCATTATTCCCTTTGCTGTGAGGTATATAAAGTGTATAGAACCTTAGAACTGGGAGGGATCTTATAACCACAGGAAGTGCCTTGCCCCTCAATTGTTATCTAGCTAACTAATTAGGAATGCCAAAAAGCAAATCCCCATGTATTGCCCCCTTTGTTCCATAGCACTTAGGGGTTTGTTGTTCATTTAGTGTCAGGACCTCCTGCCCCCCATCTGTATTGGGGATCCTTGAAGAGTTTGGCCTTTGTTTCCTTTGATTAATTCAGTGTCTTTGATTGAGTCTTACTAGGTGCTAAACCCTAGGCCCAAACTCCTAACTATTAGGCGCTGAGCCTATGTGGGTGTGAATTTGTAACTATGGTGGAGCCCCAGGTGGGGCCAAAGAGGGGAGGTGCTAACTCCAGAGCCATGCCCTATTAGGTGTTAACCTAATCTATGTGACCCTCCCAGGGTCTGAGGGGAGGGGCCAACTCAAGAACCAATCACCAGAGCCTAAGCTCTGGTCATTCAGATGACGTTTAATGACGTCTGAAGCCCTATAAGAAGGGAGGACAGAGCCATTTGTGCAGGGATCTTGAGATGGTGTTGATGAGGAGATTCTGGGCAGCTGTAGCTAAGGAGCCCTCCAGCTTGTAAACCCGGATGCTGAGACTTTGTTGAACTCTGATCACCAACCAAAAGGAAAAACAAGTCCTTTGGGAGAAGAAGCAGATCTCCTTGGAGTGAGAGAAGCCGTAGCCCTCACCATCCCGTAGTCAAGGTGAAACAGGAACGTGGTGAAAGTGAAAACCATCCCAGGAGAGGAAGAGATGGAAGGCAACACAGGGAGCAATCGGAACAAGAACACACACGGGAGAGAAATGGTGACCGGGACAGACACCATAGCCATTCTAACCAGAGGAAGACTGCTAGTGAGAGGCCTAGTGGTGGGTGGAATCGAGATGCCCAGAACCTACAGGAACAGAAAGCAGAAAGAGAATTTTATAACTTGTCGACGGGAACGTCGTCAGAAGAAAGATGTGGGTGGCAGCAGTGATGAGAATCAGGAGATTGTTCTGCTGTCTGCTGGTGGCCACAGTAAAGGAAAAGACCCACCAAATAAAGAGAAACCCAGCTTTGAACTGTCAGGGGCACTCCTTGAGGGTACCAACATGTTCCGTGGTGTGGTGATAAAGTATAGTGAGCCTCCAGAAGCACGGATCCCAAAGAAACGCTGGTGCCTTTACCCTTTTAAGAATGATGAGGTGCTCCCTGTCATGTATATCCACAGACAAAGTGCTTATCTTCTGGGCAGACACCAGCGAATTGCAGATATTCCTATTGATTACCCCTCCTGTTCAAAGCAGCACGCAGTATTTCAGTATCGGCTTGTAGAATACACCTGTGCTGATGGAACAATTGGCTGAAGGGTAAGGCCGTATATCATCGACCTTGGCTCAGGTAATGGGACCTTCTTGAACAACCAGCGCATTGAACCACAGCGTTACTATGAACTAAAGGAGAAGGATGTGCTAAAATTCGGGTTCAGTAGCAGGGAATATGTACTGTTTCATGAGTCTTCAGACACCTCTGAGGTGGATAAAAAAGAAGATGAGGATGAAGAGGAGGAGATTTCTGACAGCTAGCAAATTCAGAAGAAGCTCCTGTAGCTGCTAAGTATTGGGATTTGAATCAGACAAGGTCTGTCTGTTGGTGTTTGTGATTTGTTTGTATTTTGTTCTGAAGTTCAGTGTGCTGGATTTTTCCCCTGAACTAAGTGAATGATATTTGTATGCTGAATTAAAGTAAGCTTGTCAACCGCTTCACCTTGCTTTCCTTAGTTAAGCAGATCAAAAGAACCTGTGCTGTTGGCAGCTTTCTGGGTGCTGGCTGTGGGTGGATCTTACACCCCCACAGAAGCTGCTAGCCTTCTGGGTGCTGGCTGTAGGTGGATCTTACACCCCCACAGAAGCTGCTAGCCAGATTGTTGAAATGGTGATGGTTGATGTTGATGGTGATCCCTGCAGATTGAGATACCTTCAGACCATGGAGTATTGTTCCATTTGGATTTGACTATGATTCTTCCTTAGGAGGAGACTCCACCCACTAATTCAGATCAGCATGTTCTCTTCAACTTGAAGTCTGAGAGAGCTCCCTGGAGCACTGAGAGCTTCAGGAATTCTATAGAGTCTAAGGACTATTAAGGGGTCACCTCAACTTGTTTTTTTGAGTTGCCATATTTTCCTGAAACACTGGACCTAGAGCATGCAGGAGGCCCTGAATGTGTCAAGGATGAAGCACCCCCACCCGCCTGACCAGACATAATTTGTTCTTTGCATACCAAACTGGACTCCCTGCGTGTCCTTGGGAGTCAAGACAGGTGCCAGTCATTCTGTGCTAGGCTGAGAAACTGTGCAGTTGGGACCCTGTAGATACGCAGGCCATCTAGTCTAGGCCCTAGCAATTCCTAAGGGAAAAGAATGTGGCTTTTGCCATTGCCTTGCTCCTCCCGTTCAGGAGGGCTTTTTTTTTTTCCTTTTCCTACCTTTACTGTCCCTTTCCCCTCCCATACCATACACTTTTGGGTGGAAATTTCTTCTTCCTTTGTCCTGCTCTTAAAAAAAAATATAAACTTCTATATGGATTGTGAACTCTTTGGGTTCCACATGTATGTTCATTTCTTCTGTATTGAACCTAGTTTTCACATAAGTTTTATGAAGTTGTGATTGCCCGTTGACAAATCACACAGTTAGTGTGTGTCAGGACTTGGAAACCAAGTCTTCTGCCTCAGACCAGAGCTGCCTGTTTTTTCACTTTCATTATGCTACACTGCCTCTTGCCTTAGGACATGGAATCTACAGATTCATCCTCCTGCAGTCACCCTGGTGATGAATGACTCCAATTTAGCTAGACCCTTCCTCAGACCACAGCCAACCCTGGGACCCCGTAGGATCATAGACTTGGGTTTGGAAGGGATTTTCATGGCCTTTTCAGTTTGTTGTAGGACCTAGCCTGCTCTGGGGCTCACATTACTCCTACACTGCAGCTTTTGAATTGCCAGGGTCACCTCCACATTATGTTGAGGTGTGAAGATAGAACTCACTATACTTGCCAGCAGGACTAAGGGAGAGAAATGGGACTCATGACTTTGTGGCCAGATGACTGATGAGAGAAAATTAATTTACAAAAGTCCATGTAAAAATGACAGAGAAAAACTGATAATGTTCTCATTAGTCTGAATTAATGACTTACAATGTTGATGTATCCTAAGTTTTTCTGTTTATTTCTATAAATTCTCCCATTTATGTGTAGGTCCTGTCGGATGTCGAAGAAGATACTTCAGAACTAAGTAAAGAAAATATGTGGGAACTCTCCTGTGAAACTGTGAGAGAGCAGCTTACTAATAGCATTAGAAAACAGTGGAGAATTCTGAAAAGTCATGTTGAAAAACTCGATAACCAAGGTGATTGTGGCTTCTAGCTATTTTTAGCTAAATTGTGACACCGAATATGATAACACTCCCCAAAGAAGTGTTCAGATGAATGTGTTCATAAATCTTACAGAAACATCTTTGAATACAAATATTTATTGCAAATGTTATAGTAGTATTAAGTTCATATATAATGTTTAATCTTTGTTGAATAGATACCTGGAAAGCTAGTTATGGGGTGACATTCATATGTTCTAGAACAAATATTTAAAGCATGATACTTAGAAATACAAAATTTTGTCTGCTTTTAGGCATTATATTAGAGTTGTTTTGCCTGGAGAAACATACTTTACATATACAGTAAGTCTTCTTTGAGAAAAGCATATTTGGGTTCCTGTAGTATAGTCTATCAATGGGAGTGAATCAGGTCATTTTGTTTTTAATTCTAAACATTTTTAAATCAAGCACTACTAATAATGCAACATGTTTCCATCTTTCCTCATGCCTTAGACATTTCTTAGTGTAGATTTCTAGAAAACATTCTTTAATATTTTGTATGTTTACTTCAAACAGAAAATACATAGGAGTTTTAGTTATTAATAAATTGGTTATTGGGCAAACCTATTTGTTTGAAGGAGTTATTGTTCTACAGAAAAATATCATCATAAATTGCCCAGCTATAAACTCAGTGCTGACAAATGTCTTCAGCAGGGAAGAATGACTAGTAAAATAATGTTTATACTTCTATTCCCAAAACTAAGTGTTTAAATATATTACTTTGATTTCAGCCATTATCAGCGATAAGTAAACTGTGCTTAGATTTTACAAGTAGGCTTAAAGTTTATAAATCTTGCATTTAATACCAGAGAACAAGTCTCAAATAACATTTTCATGTGCTGATGCCTGTAATGAAGGAGTAAGTCCCAAGTTAAATAATTTGCTTTGAAATAAAAGTGGCAACAAAACATAATTCATGAATTTTATTACAAAATCTTGCTGTAATAACCACAGCAGTGAAAATGATCTTTCTTTAGCCAAGATAAGTGCTTGGACAAATGAATATAAAAATCATATATTAGATGTACAATTTGTGGGAGACTGTAATATACAGGAGGAACTATTTAATTTCTAACATAGTAAGGTACATGCTAGCTATAGCTTCAGTGGAACCCACTTGTTTTTGTATGTGTGTGATATTGAAGACATTTGATCTTAAGTTTAGGTTTATGGTAGATTTTGACGTTTAGAACAGCAAAGATCTCTTCCTTTAGAAATGGTTAAATTTTATAAAAATCTATGAAAATCTTGAATGGCAAGAATCCTGAAATGCTTATTATTTTAACATATGCGAGAGAACCTTAGATAACCTTACAGACTTTTATACCAATATTAAATCTATTTTTGAATCACAGTATCAAAGGTACACTTAGGAGGCTTTAAGGATGAAGAAGTTATCTCAAGACAAGATCATGAACAAGAAACTGAAAAACTGGAGTTGGAAATTCAGCAGTGCAAGGAAATGATCCAGACTCAGCAACAGCTTTTACAGGTAGACGTCAGTTACCTGGTTTAACTGCTGTGCCCTGTGATCCCAGAAGCTGGGGTTCTTTTCTTTTAGTAGTACTTAAATCGTTGGTTACCCTTTTCCAAATTAACTTGTAGGGAGGGCTACTGCAAGGTGAGCATCTCTGAACTTAAACAGGCTTTCTTCTGATTTGTAGCAGCAGTTCACCACTACATGTGATGATGACACCTCCTCATTATTACAAGACTGTTATTTATTGGAAGAAAAAGAACGTCTTGAAGAAGAATGGGCCTTATTTAAAGAACAAAAAAAGAACTTTGAGAAAGAAAGACGGAGTTTTACAGAAGCTGCTATCCGACTAGGACTAGAGGTGTGTAAATGACTGGATTTCTGGCAGGTTTCAATCATAGCATAAATTTAGAGCTGGAATGGGCATATTTGAAAGAGTCAGCATCAAAACATGTATTATGATCATTAGTGTGCTTTAAAAAAATAGAAACTGTTCCCAAAACATGTATTATGATCATTAGTGTGCTTTAAAAAAATAGAAACTGTTCCCAAAACATGTATTATGATTATTAGTGTGAATCAAACAGATTGTCTGTGCTCAAACCCTTTAGAAACAAATTAGGATATTCTTGGATTAGCATGGATATTTGTTTTTATTGTTTAGTTCATCTAAATAAGCTATGCACTGGATCTTTTGAAAACTCCTCTTCAGACAATTTTTAGAACAAGTTTCCCTATTTCACCCAAGCTTAGATGTACAGTGGCCACTCATGCATGGGCCTGATCCAAACACCATTTGACATGGAAGATTTATCTTCCATATTTCTGACCTGGATCAGTTTGCCCATCCTTAGGCAGCCTGGTGTCTCTCTTCCCTTGGCGATTCCCCATATTGGTGCCAGGTTTGGTTACAGGCCCCAGATCAGCTTTGGCCGTATTGCAGTTCAGAACCCCATTGCCCAAGAGATCCACCAGCCTCAGCCTTCCCCAGTGGCAGAAATTATAAGGATGTTCTACCATGCCTGGCCTCTTCACACGTTTCTAACTTCTTAATGGTTGACACTCTGATTTTAAACTGGTACTCTACTGATCAGTGTCAGTTATCTCTTGTCGGAAATATATGTTGTGTTAAGAGGTGGCATCCAGCAAGAGTAGCATAGGACAAACTACTTTTTGCTTGACCTCCTTATTTGACAGTAGATATACTATCTTTTTTTTTTTTCTTTTTCTTTTTTTGTCAGGGCAATTGGGGTTAAGTGACTTGCCCAAGGTCACACAGCTAGTACATGTGTCAAGTGTCTAAAGCCAGATTTGAACTCAGGTCCTCCTGACTTCAGGGCTGGTGCTCTACTCACTGAGCCACCTAGCTGCCCCGTAGATATACTATCTTATGGAAGGAAAACAAGATTTATTTTGTTCCATGTTTTTCTGCTGTCCTCTGCTCTGTGAGGTTATTATGGGAAGAGTGTTTCCAGAATTGACTCACTCGCAAATGCTTAGAAGCCTTAGAAGCTACTGGTAACCACTTCTTTGGCCCTTGTCCTTTATAGCTGGAATAGAAGTTTGCCAGTTTTTAGTCCTCACTATGTTCTAATGATCATAAAGGGGGACAGTTTAATAACACTGTAATATTTAATATTGGTAAATGCGTTAACATTTATTTTTTCTAATTTTTAGCATTTGTTTAAAAAAATTTTGAGTTCCAAATTCTTTCCTTTTCCCACCCCTCCCCTGCCCATTAAGAAGATAAGTGATACAATATCCATTATACACATGAAGTCTCAGAAAACATATTTACATATTAGCCATGTCACATACCACCCCCCAGAAAAGGAAAGAAAAATAAAGTGAAAAATAATATGTTTCAGTTTACACTGAGAGTTCATCCATTCTCTCTCTAGAGGTGGATAGCATTTTTCATCCTGGGTCCTTTGGAGTTATCTTGGATCATTGTATTGATCAGTCATGCTTTACATTTCAAAAAGTATTTTCTCTTATATTGTTGCTTGATCCTCACAACACCATGTGAAGGAGAAAAGGCAGATACTGTCTTCATCTTACAGATATGGAAACTAAATTTGGTTTGATTGGTATGATTGTAATGATCAAGATCACACAGCAAGTGACTGACTGAAGACTCAAACCTTTATCTTTGAACTACTCTAATACTTTTCTCAATACAGATTACTACCTCCCATTGATAACTGATAATGTACAGAGACTTAGAATCTATCAATGTATTCTGCTGTCACCTGAAACTTTAGATTCTTAACATTTTATAGTATTTACAAGCTATACACCACTTTGCCTTGTTCGTATATTTAAACTGCTTCATTCAGAGGACATTCATAATTAGACCAGAGGGTAAATTTTGTCTGTAGCAAGTTAGCTCTCTTAAATGAATGAATAGATTTTCCTTAGATTTCTAGGAAACTTACTTTAGCTAATATTTCCAAGAGTGACCCAGAAAATAAATAAAACAGTGACATATATAGAGGTATTTGTTTAATTTTTATGTGATTGTGTCTATCCTTTCATAGAGGAAGGCCTTTGAAGAAGACCGAGCTGGTTGGCTAAAGCAGCAGTTCTTAAACATGACTTCTTTTGACAGTAAGAACTCAGAAAATTGGAAACCTCAAAGTGCCTTCTCAGGAAGTAAGTAGTTTGTGAATGAAAAGCAAACTTGAGGATATTTCATTTGGATGCATGTTTATTGATGCAAGCAGTTACTATGCAGACTTTATTTTTGTTTTTCAAAATCAGTTTGGATTTTTATGTTTCTCACAATCAGACTCATCAGTAATGATAACCAAACATTTCAGAACCTTCAAGACAGTTGTGGTATATAAATATTCTGAAGAATCTTACTGAGCTCCTCCTTTGATGCCTCATTTTGGTATGAAAGTGAGCAGGACATAGGAGGCCCTGTTAGTAGAGCACAAGATGTGGCAAATCCTTCTCAGCTTACAGTTGCAGTGATAGGTATGGTGACTGCTGTCTCAGCACCAGCTTGACTTGAGTTCAGAGAGCTTCATTGCAAGGTTGGCTATATCAGGTGATGAATTTTCAGGCAAAAGAACTCCTAGTGACTATTTACTAAATTCCAGAGGGGGTTAGAGCTGTGTCAATGGAAGAAGTATCTACCCAGACACAATTATAGACCCTTTTGAAATAAGTTCAGAGTAGCTCATTTTAAAGTCCTACGCAATTTTTGGCAAGTTCTGTGATTTTATCAATTCAGGGAACAACTTCCCTGCATGGAAGTTCCCTTTAACATCACAATTCAATGACTGATGTGTACATCAGATTAATTATAGGTTAAAATTAACTGAGTCACTGAAGGATTAGTTAAGTGTTTGCCCAGAGTCACACAGCCAAGTATGTGTCAGTGCAGTTCCTCACTCCAAAACCCTTCTCAAATTTATATTTTAATAACAGAATAGCATTCCTGAGGAAGTTGGAATCCTGGGACTAAAAGGATAGTCAACTTACCTTATTAGTCCCAAGTCTATCAGTAGGCCAGGGGTGGGGAACCTGTGGCCTCAAGTTCCTCAAGTGTGCCCCTTTGACTGAATCCAGACTTCAGAGAATAAATTCCCTTAATAAAAGGATTTGTTTTCTTGTGATTTTTCCGCTTGCTTCTAATTCTTATTTACAACATGACTAATGTGGAAATATATTTAATATGAATTGTATATGTAGAGCCTATATCAGATTGCATGCTGTCTTGGGGAGGGGAGTGGAGTGGAGAGGGAGCAGGAGAAAATTTAGAACTTACAGAAGTGAATACTGAAAAATAAAAATAAATAAAATTAATAAAAGAAAAAAAATAGAAAAAGAAATGGTGAATGTTAATTTTTTAATTTAATTAGAAATATTTAATGTAATAAATAAAATATTTTTAAGAATTAAAATTATTTGTTCTGTAAAACTTGGACTTAGTCAAAAGGCTGTACCCAAGGAACTAGAAGGCTACACCCCTGCATTAGGCCATTTTACATGATTACTCTCTTTGTCGTTCAGAATCTCTCAAGAAATGAACATTTTTACTCATTTTCTTTTTTCAGGTTCTGATCGGGACAATCTAATGCTGCACCCCAAGCCTGGACAGAAATCTTATTCTGTGTCTAGCGAATCTTCAGTACGCGCATCTAAACTCACTAAATCTCTTCCCGTTTCTCCATCTACTTCAGAGCTTTTCCAGACAATTCGCCATATATCCGAAAATAGGTATTAAATAGGTCACCTTATTTCCATATACTTCCAAAAATTGCTGGACAAGAGCTGCTATATCAAAAAGGCTTTGCCCGTGGAAGAACTTTCCATTGTTCATAGAAAGTAATTTAGTATATGACTAAATACAGGCATTACATACAGACATGATAATGTTAGTTCAGTTGCTTAAAATCCTTTTAAAATACAATGATTTAGAATGAATAACAGGAATTAGTTAGCTTAAAAGTACTTCAAATACCAAATCAGTTCCTAATAATTTGAAACTTGTTTAGGGGGAAATGTTCTATATCTAGTGTTAAAATTTCTTTAAATGTACCCTTTTAAATAGGAAAACAAGGAGCATATAACAATCTGCTAAGTGTGAGCGGTGAAGAAGAGTCAATCCGAGGATAATAATATGGGAAAATAACTGTACTGCCTCAGAGAGATCTATTGATGTGTTTTAGATTTCACCCTTTCCACCCTTTTCCCCTTGTCTCTATCTTAAGATACCCTTAAGATTTTCATTCTGTTTGTTCTCCTTTGGATTTATATACTACACTTTGGGTTGGACTTTTTCCCAATGGACTATTATGAAAATGCCTGATGGATGATAGAGGGAAAGGGTGAGCAAACAAAAGGGAAAGTAGAGCGTTTTAGAAGAGACAAGTACTGCTAGAAGCAAGGCCAGCGGTTGACAGCAGGGTGGAGGCTGATCAGTGTGTCCTGCACCAAGAAGCCATGAGCTGAAGTGAGGGGACTCTGTGGAATATTTGGGGTGAAGGCAGTGGGGCTGCTGTGGGGAGAGAGTGAGTGAGTGCTGAGCAACAGAAATGCTGAGAAAGGACCCTCCTTCCCCCAAGTAGTCATGGGATTGGTTGGCTTTGTTTAAAGAAAAAATCCTATCTGGGGAAGAAAAAGAATAGCCTTCAGTATTAATTTGTAGATTTGGAAAGGATGAGAACTTGAGGGAACATAACAGTGCAGTTACAGAAAAAAAAAGTGTCAAAGGAAAAAATGCATGTCAGGTTGTTGAAAATGTCAGCAACAACATGAGGGTTTTGGCCTATCATTTAAAGTAAGTAAAAAAGTAATTGTTGGTCAAAATGGAAATACTGTGAGTCCAGAGCATATACTTGTGGAACTCTTAAAAAGCCTTCTACCAAGAATAAACAAGAAGAATTGTGTAGCATTAATTGTTAAGTACCTTTTACTTAACCCATAAAATTAAGAATTTTCTTTTTCATGGAAAATTTGAGTTTTATTATAACAAAACAGCATGGCTGGATTAATTATCCTCTTTCCACAGTTATCTTTGAGTTTGATTAGTAATGTAAATTTATATCACATAAAATGGATAATAACATTTCCTCTTCTGCTATTCTGAAGGCCAATATAATGAAAATGTTTGAAGTGGATATTATTACCTTATTTTATACTTAGGGGCCTTTGAAATTTGAACAAAACTATAAAAAGTCTGTTTAGAACAAGATTGTCAAAAATATGTTTATAAAGTGATATAACTTCACTATGAGGCACATAATTCAGTAAGAAGTCTCTTAAATCCTCTCGTGTTGGGCATCCCGTTATTAAATGACCTAAAAAACCCTTAAGATAATTTAATTTATCATGTATCTTCATGGCATGGAGTTCAAGGACATTATCTCGGGGAGGTCCAATTGTGTATTTGTTATAATATTGGCAGATTAAGAAGTTCTAGTTATTAATAGAGATGGCCCTTTTTTCTAATTCACATTTTTATTACTCAAGATTACTCTTATTTGAGACCTTTCCACAATCTCTTTGAGTAGTATATCATAGAACATTGAACAGGGAGAGGGACCTTAGGGAATATCCAGACAACAAAGCTCATTTTACCATGATGATGCTGAATGCCGGAGAGACTCTGGTGGTAGCAGAGTCTCTTCTACTTCCAAATACAAGTGCAGATAGCATATAGGAAGCTAAAATTAAGTCTTAAGAGAAATATTCTAAACCAGGAGTGGGGAACCCATGGCCTCAAGGCCACATATGGCCCTCTAGGTTTTCAGATGCATCCCTTTGACTGAATCCAAATTTCACACAACAAATCCCCTTAATAAAAGGATTTGTTCTGTAAAACTTGGACTCAGCCAGAAGGCTGCACCCAAGGACCTAGCCGACCACATGTGGCCTTAAGGCAGCAGGTTTCCCATCCCTATTCTAGACTGTTGCAGATAACTTTATATTAAAAACTGTTTCCATTGAAAAAAGAATACTGTAGGATGCTTAGTTGATAAAGTATCAGACTTATATATGACTGTTCAATGGGTCAATACCTTTAGTTTAAAAAAAGAAATAAATAGCTTTCATGTATTTCTGAGCGACAATAGTAGAGACCACTTTAACACTCTTAAACTATATTATTGAAATTGTGCTAGCCACTGTAAGTGATGATCTGGAGAAAGGAAGTGGTTATGTGCAGAAGAAATGAAATGAGTGGAACACTGGTGGTAGACCCTACAGGGACCCCTGGTCTCTATTAAGAGTCCTGGTCTTCATATGGATAGCTCGTCCCCAGAATTGACTCCTATGTATTGTGGTGTTTTCTGGGGGCCAGGAAATCGGGGATTACAGGGAGTATTCAGATACTGCAGTGAAATAATTTGAGGTACTTCTTTGTCTGCCTTTCCAATTAGCCTATAATTTTGAAACTATGCTTGTGAGATAATGTGGGATTTTTAAGACGTCTGGAAATGAAGTACGTAGGTAAATAAAACATAGTAATACTGACATTTTTTTTCCAATCGTTCAAGCAGTGTACTGAATGTAGCTACCGAAGACACTACACCAAATCAGGGTGGAAGGGGATATACAACTCAGAAATGGAGCATGGCATCGAGATCCGACTCACAGGAAGGAGGCTGCTCTGGTTCGCGCTCTTTGGCTTGTACAGATTCATCCATAGAACACAGAGATGGCTTACCATAGGCAGACCGAGTGGATTTGTGCTTGGTGAAGTTAATGTGTTCATGAATCTTCTTGTCTAAGATGCAAAGTGGGATAAACTTGATCATATTTAAAGGTTTTAAGAAAGGTTGTCTGAGTTGTTTGTTCTGACTTCCCTGTCCTCTATTCCCCAAAGAATTGAAATGTTATCTATTGAAAAAGATACAAAAGCTTTGGATTTTTAGTAACAGAAGCTTCTGGTTCTGTGAATAAAGGAATGTAGAGACATTTCAGATGGCAATTGAAGCACTAGAAGGAGCATTTCCTTTTATAGATATAAAAAGTAGCACTTTTAGGAAATCGATTATTGTAAATGTTTAATTTTTGTCTCAAGTGTAACTGGCATTGGGAGTTTTGCCTTTACTTGAATGTACAATGTAGATTTTTAACAAAGCAAGCTCTATATTTATTACGTCTTGTGTGATTTGAAATTGCCTCTTTCATATGTTTTAAATTGATATTTATGTATGTTTTGTACATAGTTATACATGATTATGTTAAGATGCTTTAAAATTTAATAATTTCATGCATCCATAATCATAGTATTTTACATGCCAATTTAAACCTTTTTTAGTAATATTCTGTTTACAGATGTATTAGGGCTATTACCATATTACATTAAAGGACTGGACTTTTTAAATATATCTGGGCAATAAATGTGAAAAAGCTATTCTTATGAAACTGAGTTTCTACAATGTTTATTGCTGATTACTGTAGAAATTAATTACTTGGTTTTCAAACCATGGATCAATTATTTAAAAGGATAATTTATGTATTATATGTATGTATGTGTATACATATAAATGTTGTATATACATACATAAAAATTTTTATATATACACATATCATTTGGGGGGATGGAATCAGAAATGCCCTTAAAATAAGGCATTTCAGAATTGTATTTCTAATGGTTAGAGTATTGATTATGATGATATTTGTTTGGCACAGTAGCAATTATCTACCATTAGCTGGAACAGATGCTCTAGCTAATTGTATGTTCCCTGTTTCTTACATAAACTTTTATATAAAAATTGAGTTGGAACAATTTCATTTGAAAAAGTTATTTTAATATGTATCTGACTTCTACTGTAGAGCTGTAGCCCTTGATTAAAAAAAAAAAAACAAAAGCATAAAATTTCCAAAACCTAACCAGTGGAACTGATATGCTCTGTCCAAAGGAGCAATTTACTTTCATCATTTTCCCCTAGTTGCCAGACTCTCCCCAACCCCCAACAACACCCTCCACCAATACTATTCTTTGCTCTCATTTTGTTAATATTCCTGTGTCTAAAAGAGCACTTTTGACTAGAGTCGTAGTGATGAGAAATAACTTTCTGTTGTGTTCAAAGGTCCACAAGCCTTTTGTAAGTATTAAATCATAAAAGATCAATGTTAAAGTAATGGACGAGTGAATTTCAGAAAATTCTCTAGAATTTCAAAGAAAATTATAAATGCAGGTCAGTTAAGACTTTGCAGTTTTCTTAAAGGAAATACAATCTAATATAGTTAACAGGCATTGAGACTGAGTTTTCAGTTGGTGAAATGTCAAGATCCTTTTATACCTTATCAGAATATTCCATTAAAGCAGGATAAGCAGTTTTCATAATAACCAACTGAGGGGGAAAAGCATGGAATTGGTCTATTCTCTGACACAAAGAGTCATATCCTGGAATTTTCCTTCAGCCATGTAACTCTCATTTACATCCGCTATTCATTTGACGTTGGCATTCTAAAGCAGTGTTTTAGAATCTCTGCCTTCAAGTGGTAGGAATTCTAATGCTCAACTCAATCTCTAACCATGATAGGGCACAGAAACTACTCGAACACTTATTAAGTACCTATTGTGTGCAAGATTATAATAGATTTGGGTATATAGGCCCAAAAATGACACTTCTTAGGGCACTTCCATTCTGCTAGAACTACAACACATACATTAGTATAATATAAGTTAAAATGTGATGTGGGCAAAACGAAGATACAAAGTGCCATAGGAAGGTTTCATGTAAAAGGTGATGTTTGAGCTGAGTCCTGAAGCAAGTTAGGGATTCCATCCTGATTAGTGGAGCTGGTACACTCTGCCCAAAGGAGCAATTGTCTCTCTTTGTTGTTCTCTAGTTTGAAATGTCCAGTACACAATTTGTGACATGGGACTGAAATTCAGGAGAGAGAAGCTGGAGCTGAATGGACAGGTTTGCTATGTGATTAAATGTTAACTCCTCAAGAGCAGGGATTCTGTCAGGTTGTCTTTGCATCCCCTGGACCTTGTACAGTGGCTGGCAAAGAGGAGGTGCTTTAAAATGTTTGTGGACACAAAACAATCGAAGATGAATGTTGTGGAATTATAAAGAACAAGCTTGGTCCCAAAGAAGAGATATGAGAAGATATCTCCCCTTGATCCTTTGCAGAAAGAAGGAGGCCATGGAGGCATGGGGGGGGGGGAGGCAGAACACTGGATATAATATGTTTGTTTCCTCTTTTTCTTTCAAAAATTCTTTGTTATAAAAGATTGCTCTTTGGAAGTTGGAAGGAGATAGAAAAATCTCGGGTATATAAAAACAAGAGAGCAGTAATTGATTTTTTAAAAATGCTTGTTGATTGACCTGCATAAAAGTAATATTTAAATCCATGGGAGGTGATGAAGTCACCGAATGTGAAAGTATATGGACAGAGATAAACCAGAGCCTTGAAATCTGTCAACATTTGAAGGGAATGATATGGATGATGAGCCAGTAAGAGAGTTAGAAAAGTAGGACCACAGGGAGAAAGTGCCATAAATACACAGAAAAGAGAGTATCTAGGAGGAAGGGGTGGTCCTCTTTGTCAGATATAGAGGTGAACAAGGAGAAGATTGATAAAAGACCATTAGATTGTAGGTTAAGAAATTTTTGTTAACTTTGGAGAGAACAGCTTCAGTTCAGCGATGAGAAAGGAAGCCAGATTGCAAAGGGTTGAGAAGTGACTTGAGAGGAGAGGAAGTAGAAGCAATAAGTATCAGTTTTTTTTTTTTAGGAGTTGCCTGAGGAAAGGAGGAGCTACATAGGTCCATAACTTGAGGGGATGGTAGGATCTAGTGAAGATTTTTAAAGGTGACGGACACCGGGACATTTCTGTAGGCAACAGAGAGAGAACTAGAAGACAAGAAAAGTCAATGACTGAAATGGCAATCAACCAGAAACAGAT
The DNA here is from genome assembly GCF_011100635.1 of Trichosurus vulpecula. Taxonomy (NCBI): domain Eukaryota; kingdom Metazoa; phylum Chordata; class Mammalia; order Diprotodontia; family Phalangeridae; genus Trichosurus; species Trichosurus vulpecula. The sequence continues at coordinate 45,754,401 of NC_050576.1, forward strand.
GGGGATGGAACCAAGAACATGTACAGAGGGATGTGGTGTTAACGTGATTAAAGATCTCCCCCACCCATTTAATAGGTCTCAGCTGGGGCGCTTGATTAGGGGAGGCTTGTTTGTAGAGGGGAGCCATTAAGCCCAGAGAGAGAGAGAGAGAGAACTACAAGGGCTCTCAGAACTTCAGAAGAGCGGAAACAGGAAGCAGACAGCTAGGTTTTGTGAGTGAGTGTTTATAGGAAGGCCCCAGCAGAGAGGAAGATTATGGGATGGCTTGTCTCCTTGCTACGATATCGTGTTAATTTCCTTGCTGTTACGTTGAAGTGGACTTAACTGGTTTTGGGATGCAAGTGTTGCTATGTCAAATTGGAATTATTGGTTTTACTACTTCTGCCTCCTGTTTAGAAAGTCTCGTATTCTGTGATTCCAAACTATATAGGCATATTCATGATCACCATTGATATCATGAATTTTGCCTTACTGATACAAGGGATTGGCCTAGGCAAGAAGCAGGTCTACCTCAACTGTGGGAAGAAGGGTGGAGAAGGAATAGGAGGGTTCAAGAAAGAAGAAAAGTTTTCGAATATCCATGGTGAATAGTGAAGTGAGAGCTGACTTGGGAAGAGTAAAAAGATTCCCTTGCATTGAGATGGGCGGTGAAATTAGGTGACATAAATGTGCAATGTCACCCAGTCATCTCAGTTCAATGAAATCCTTCAGTTCTGTTTCTTAGCATGTGAATAGGGGTAAAGGAGGTATATGGTGTAGGTCATCCATGGTTAGAATTAACAAGACATGAATGAGATATGATAAGGGTTCAAGGTATTCTAGAGTAGAAGGCCATGACAAATACATTTGTCAAGTAAGATGAGGACTGAGCAAAGACCATTGGATTTAGAAATCGTGAATTTTATTGTTGGCCTTGGAGAGAAAAGTTCAATTGACTTGTGGAGTCAGAAGCTGCAAGGGAAGAAAAGGTAGTAAGTGAAAACAATTAATACAGATTTTTCTTTCCAGAAAAACACACAAAATATTAGTGATACTATCATTCCAATTGAATAAACGTTAAGTGCCTAGTATATACCACAATGCCAAGTGCTGGAGACTATGCTAAGCATTGGAGATATAAAAAAGTCAAAAGACAGTTCCTGCCTAATAGGAGAGGCACCATGCAAAATATGAACATATATGTTACACACACAAGGCAAGCTATATACAGGATAAATAGGAAATAATTAACAGGGAAGGGACTGGAATTAAGAGGGGTTGGGGAAAGTTTCCTGTAGAAGGTGAGATTTTAGTTGAGAGTGAAAGGAACCCAGGGGGATCCAGTGGTTAGAATAGAAGAGGGAGACATGAGGGATAGCCAGAAAAAAATGGCTAAAGCCAAAAATGGAGAGTCTTCTTTGTGGAATATCCAGGAAATCGGTGTCAGTGGATCAGAGAGTGTTATGTTGAGGAATAAAGTACAAGAAGAGTGGAAAGCGAGAAGAGGGCCAGATCATAGGGACTGAGTGCCAGACAGAGCATTTTGTATTTGATCCTAGAGGCAATAAGAAGCTACTGGAGTTTATTGAGTAGGGAAGTAAGATGATTGAACCTGTGCTTTAGGAAAATCACTTTGTGGTTGAATGCAGGATGAATTGGAGTAGAGATGCTTGGAGCAGGCTATTGCAGTAGTCAAGGTGTGCAGTGATGAGGACCTACACCATGGTGGTGGCAGTATCAAAGGAGAGAAGGGTTCACACTCCAGGGATGTTGCAAAGGGGAGCAGATTGGATATGGAAGGTGAGAGACAGTGAAGAGTCTAAGATGACTCCTAGGTTGTGACCCTGAGGGACTGGGAGGATGGTATTGCCTCCTACAGTAATAGGGAAGGGGAGGTGGGAGAAGGGCTTAGGGAGGAAGACAATAATTTCAGTTTTGGACATGCTGAGTTTAAGATATCTACTGGATATTCAATTCAAGATGTCTGAAAAGCAATTGGAGATAAGAGATTGAAGGTCAGCAAAGAGATTGGGGCAGGGTGGGTTGATTTGAGAAACATTAGCATAGAGAAGATAATTAGATCCATGGGAGATAAGATCACCAAGTAAAGTATAGAGGGAGTAGAGAGGAGGACCAGGACAGGCACTGGTTTAAAAACAGAGGTAGATCAATGGGATGTCTGTCAATGGATAGACAAGGTAGATTCAGAAACCATAGAACTTTATAACTTAGTGTTTGATAAAGTTGAAAACATGAGTGACCTAGAGAAAAACTTCCTATTTGATAAAACTCCTGGGAAATCTGGAAAGCAGCCTGGCAGAAATTAGGCTTAAACCAACATCACAACACTTAAACCACATTCCACAACACATTGAAAATCAACATGTGACTTCAATAATGCTCATACTAGATGAATACTAGCAGAGAAACATTATGTCCCTGTCATAGCTATGGGTAAAATAGGTATTCTTGACCCAACATGAAATAGAGGCAATAACAAAAGATAAAATAGATAACATTGATTACTTGAAACTGAAAAGCTTCTGTAAAGACAACATTAATGCATCTAGGATAAGGGAAGTAGTCAAATGGGGAGGGGGGAACCTTTGTATTATATTTCTCTGATAAGAGCTTCCAAGATATGTAAACAATAAATATGTATGTATGTATATGCATATACATACTATAACTAATAGCCATTCCCCTGTATCTTAATGATCAAGAGATTTGAATAAACAGTTTTCAAACTGCAAAATATTCACAGTCATTTTAAAGATGCTCTAAATCACTAATAATATGAGAAATTCAGATCAAAACAATCCTGAGGCTTCACTTCGCACCCTACAAACTGGCAAAAATGACAAAAAGTGGCAATAGTCAATGTTGAAGTGGCCATGGGAAGGTAGACATACTAATATGTTGTTGGTGGAACTATGAAATGGTGCAACCATTTTGGAAAGCAACTTTGAATTATGTGAGTAAAGTGACTAAAATGTCCATATCCTTTAAACCAGAGTGTCTATTACCAGGCTTAAACTCCAAGGAAGCCATCAATAAGAAAAAAGTCCCCATATTCTCCAAAATATTTAATAGAAGTGCTTTTTGTGATAGCTAAAAATTGAAGATAAAGTTAATTCTCATCAATTGAGGGATGACTTAAGCAAATTGTGGCAAATGAATGCAATGGAATACTCTACATTACTGTGAGAAAGGATGTGTGTGATGAAAACAGAAGAGTAGAAAAGACGTATAGGAACTGATGCAGAGTGAAGTAAGCAGAGACAAGGAAACAATATACACAATAACTGCAGCAATGTAAATGGAAAGGACAACAAATGTACCAAATTATAAAGCTCCAATGGGACCCGAACGAAGAGATGTGAGAAGACCTCCTAACCTTCTCCTTGGTGGAGGTGGGAGGTGTGGAGGTTGTTGCCCATGTTTTTAGAATTTCTCCATGTATTGATCAACCCCATCCCCCTCCACACTATTTATCATGACTTTTGGAGAAGGGATAAATGAGATCCTCTAGTGATGTAAGAAACAGAAAACATCAATAAAAATTTATATCTTTAATAGAGAGTGCCCCGGACAGAACCCTGAGCAACACCTACAGTTAGAGGACATGATCTAGAAGAGGATCCAGCAAAGGAGACAGAGAAGGTGTGATCAGATGGGTAGGAGGAGAATGTCCTGAAAACCTAAAGAGAAGAGAGTGTCAGGGAGAAGACAGTGATCAACAGTGTCAAAGGTTGCAGAGAAGTCAAGAAGAATGAGGATTGAGAAAAGGTCATTTTACTTGGCAACTAAGAGATCATCAGTAACTTTGGAGAGAACAGTTTAGGTAGAATGAAAAGGTCTGATTTCTGATTGCAAGGGATTAAGAAGGGAGGAAGAAGAGAGGAAGTGAAGGTACCTACTGTAGATGACCTTTCTGAGGAGTTTTGCCACAAAGGGCAGAAGAGATACAGGATGATGGTTATCAGGCATGGGGGGATCAAGTGAGGGTTTCATCAGGATAGGGGAAAGATACGCATGTTTGTGGGCAGTATGAAATGAGCCTGTAATTGAGGAGAGATTGAAAATGAATTAGTGGGGATGACAGAAGGGACAGAGGAGACGGGATAGAATGGGATCACTTGACCAAGTAAAGGGGTTAAACCTTGGTGAGGATTAAGGCTACTCCATTATGTGAGATGGGTGAAGGAGGAGAGTGGCAGAAGGCATCTGAGAGATAGGAGATGAAGAGATGAAAAGCAGAACCTCACAGTGAATGGCTTCAATTTTTTTCTGTAAAATATGATACAAGGTTCTCAGCTGAGAGGGTGGGGGAAGGGGGAGCCATTGAATGTTCGAGCAAGGAGTAAGAGAGATGCTGCGGAAAGTGTGATATTGAGTTGATAAGCAAGGTAAAGGACCAGTTGAGGTTGTGTAAGATAAATGTGTAATGGACTCAGAACAGTTCTGTGATTTTTCTCCACCTTCAGCAGTATGTGTGTAGGAGCAAAGGTGGTGGGCAGTGGGAGTAACCAAGGTTGAGGCCTGTCTGGGCATAATTGGTGATATGAAAAGGGGTCTAAGGATTCAAGACAGGAAGACACTGTGGATTTAAATTGGATCACCAAGGAGTCAAGATGGGGAAGAGAGTGACTAGAACAGGGAGGATGCCTTGGGAGAGCATTGAAGGGTCAAGGGATTGTTGATCATGGTACAGATAAAGATTATGATTTTGTAAGGGAAGGCAGAGGGAGAGGTGAAAAGCCTTAATTATGATTGGAAAGGAGGATTTCAGAATTCTTGAACATAGAGGTGGTACATTTGTGAGTAATGGCAAGATCAAAAGTATGACCATCTTTGTGTGTGGCTGAGGTTGGGTGGAGGATCTGTTCATGGGAGGTAAGTAGGTTGAAGAAATGAGTGGTTTATATATTTGGGGGAAAATCAATATGCTTGTTGAAGTCCCCTAGTAAGAGGGCAGGAGGAGAGAAAATTGTGAGCCAAGTGTCAAACTCATTGAGGAAGAAGTAAGAAAAAGACAGTCCCTGCCCTTAAGGAGCTTACAATCTAATGGGGAAAGACAGCACACAAAAGATGAAAAGCCAGTATTAGGTATTACCAGGGGTCCCCCAGTGTCAGGGCATGATATTCTGTGTAATTAAAGCCAAGGAGAGCTGCTGATGGAAAATGAAGACTTACCTGGAAGGTTCAGATACCAGTCCTCTACACAGGAAGGCTTGGGAAGAATTTAGTGTTCCATCCTCCACTCCTCCAATCAGACAGAAGGGGCAATTGAGGGAATTGAGAAAGTGTCCTGTATCAAAAACCAAATCAGTCAGCATGGAAATGAGATTTCAGGTGATCAGCTTATCCTGGGCAAGGCCTGATGTTCCATGGAATCTTCATTTCACAGCTTTGCTCTCTTGTTAATTCTTGATTATAAATATTACTCCTTAACAGGACATTTTTAATGAATTTAGTTACCCTGAATACCTAGTAAGACTTCAGTCTATAAATTTGTTACTCTGAGATCTGAGATGGTAACTTCTGGACTAGCTGTTAAAGAGAATTAATTTCTTAAACTTAGCTCTCATTGCTAGACTCAGTGAAAATGAAAACATTTCAGCACAGTATAAACAGGGTGTTAAATGGGAGAATCAATGGAAAAGACATCATCAAAGAGATTCATGACTGGAAGAAAAGATGGGTTGGTGATGGAACAACAGTTGAGGGATAACCAAGAGTCTGCATATTCTATATCTTTGCCATGTTGAGAGAACTCTAGGTACCTAGGGTAGATCCCTCATGTTAGATTTTAAGGAAATGGATGAGTGCTACACCCTTGGGTATTGATGGGTTGTAGCCTGTGTGTTTGGAGAGTATATCCACATTACTAGAGTTTCTCAATAAAATGCTGTGTAGCTCAACCTTACAAATAATGAACTGGAAGCAGTTGGGTTGTGTGATGGATATGTTTGTCTTTACATCCCCTGTGCCTAGCTAGTACAATGCCTGCCTAGCACATAGCAGGTCCTTAATAAATTCTTGTGGACTGATCTTCAACATTTGTTACCTACAGTGCTGGAGATAATGGAGGATGTCAATATGTGACCAATACAGATGGCAATTTACCTACAACTCAGGAGACCAGTTCTAAGAGGGTTGTATGAAGCTCAGAGAGGTGACATCCAGGGTCACAAACTCATATCTAGAAGAGAGAGGATTTAAGCCTAGGTCTTCCAGATTCCTATGTCTAGCCAGGACATTCTTCACGCTGCTACCCTTGAGGACAGAGGTAGCATAAATAAATGAAATATACAGACAAACCAAAGCTTTATTTTTGCCACCAAGCCTTTATACTGCAGCAAGTGGCCAAATTGGTACGCTTGAGTTTCATCTCATTTTATTTCTCCTAAAGACCTTAAGAGAGTGTGCTAATGAGCAGTTTAACAGCCTCTCAAACACTGGAAATTCACCCAGCATCCCCAAGTGATAGTCTAATCCTATCCAACAAATGTAACTGAAACATGTTTCTGGGTTTTATGCTCCTTAAAGGAGAGTTAAAGGACAGATGGAAATATTTAAAAAAAACCAAACTATTCTTGCCAATGAGTTTTAGCTCCTGCCCTGGTTCTAAGAGAAATGAGATGAGTTTTGAAAGACATCATAGAGAGTCTTAATAAAATCCAAAAGTGCAGCTCAAAGGACTACTGTTTCTACTATGCAGTATTTCTCCAGGCTACTGATGCTCCCTCTTATTAGATGTGATAAGAAGGGATGGCGGAAATTCAGGGAAAATAGCTGAAGAAATGTGAGTGGAACATGGGACTCCAAGTCTGAAGGTTCAGTTTTGAATCCTAAGTTCTGTTACCTGGAACAAATGTAAGTTTGAGCAAGTGTTTTACCTCTAGGGATCAGTTTCCTCACCTGGATGGTGGAGATACAAATCTTACAGGGTTGTTTGTGAGAGCCAAATGAAAAGGAAAACATCAATACTATGTAAAACTAAACTGGTGTGTAAAACTAAACTGGTGTGTAAAACTAAACTGGTGTGTGTATACACATATGCATATATATGTACAAATTAACATAGACACATGTGAATGTGCACACACATATGTATAGGTTGGGTAACCAACAGGCCTCAAGTCCGTTGGTGAGTTAGGGGGATGTCTACCCCAACCATGTGAAGACTTTCCCCAGGGGAATGGGTGGATGAGAACAATTAATTCCAACAGCCACAAAGATGGCTGAAGCAGGTTCTATGGAGCATTTAAAGCTTTGTCAGACATGGAAGACTCCAGGGTCATCCACTGTATCCCAGGCCATCACCAGTCATCTTGACTTGTCTTGCCAAAGACAAATGGATGAGAGAGTGAGGCTGGTGACTTTTGTGGTGACTGAAATCCAATTCATGCAAGAGTCAAGACATCACCCCATGATGCCATTGTTCCCCTTCGAAAACAAAGGACAAACAACGTATGTAGAAAAATGTGTGTTGTTATCCCTAACCATATTGGACCAGATTGAGATTCAGCCTTATGCTTTTTTTCTTCTTTTTTAAATTTTTTTTTTTGCAATTTTAAACTTTTTTTTGAAATGTGTAATGATGTGAAGATAACAGTAAAATTATTTAGGGTTTTTTTTTAAGGAAAAAAACTTTCAGCATTGATTTCCACAAGATTTTGAGTTACAAATTTTCTCCCCATTTCTACCCTCCCCCCCACTCCAAGATGGCATATATTCTGATTGCCCCTTTCCCCAGTCAGCCCTCCCTTCTGTCACCCCACTCCTCCCCATCCCCTTTTCCCTTACTTTCTTGTAGGGCAAGATAGTTTTCTTTGCCCCATTGCCTATATATCTTATTTCCCAGTTGCATGCCAAAGCAACTTTTTTTGATCATCTGCTTTTAAAACTTTGAGTTCCAAATTCTCTCCCCTCTTCCCTCCCCACCCACCCTCCCTAAGAAGGCAAGCAATTCAACATAGGTCACACATGTATCATTATGTAAAACCCTTCCACAATACTCATGTTTTGAAAGACTACCTATATTTTGCTCCCTCCTATCCAGTCCCCCTTTATTCAATTTTCTCCCTTGACCCTGTCCCTTTTCCAAAGTGTTTGCTTTTCATTACCTCCTCCCCCCTATCTGCCCTCCCTTCTATCATCCCTGCTTTTTATCCCCTTCCTCATTCTTTCCTGTGGGGTAAGATACCCAATTGAGTGTGTATGTTATTCCCTCCTCAAGTCAAATCTGATGAGAGCAAGATTCACTCATTCCCCCTCACCTGCCTCCTCTTCCCTTCCAACGAACTGCTTTTTCTTGCCACTTTTATGTGAGATAATTTACCCAATTCTATCTCTCCTTTTCTCCCTCTCTCAGTATATTCCTCTCTCATCCCTTAATTTGATTTTATTTTTTTAGATATCATCCTTTCATATTCAACTCACCCTGTGTCCTCTGTCTATATGTATGTATGTATGTATGTATGTATGTATATTCCCTTCAGCTGCCCTGATACTGAGGTCTCATGAATTATACACATCATCTTTCCATGTAGGAATGTAAACAAAACAGTTCAACTTTAGTAAGATATCTAGACTCTTTTTTGATCATGCATTCAGGTAGTCCAATAATTTTTACATTATCTCTCCTGGATCTATTTTCCAGCTCAGTGGTTTTTCTGATGAGATATTTCACATTGTCTTCCATTTTTTCACTCCTTTGGTTCTGTTTTATAATATCTTGATTTCTCATAAAGTCACTAGCTTCCACTTGCTCCAATCTAATTTTGAAGGAAGTAGCATTTTCTTCCATGGTCTTTTGGACCTCCTTTTCCATTTGACTAATTCTGGCTTTCAAGGCATTCTTCTCCTCATTGGCTTTTTGGAGCTCTTTTGCCATTTGAGTTAGTCTATTTTTAAGGTGTTATTTTCTTCAGCATTTTTTTGGGTCTCTTTTAGCAAGTCATTGACTTGTTTTTCATGGTTTTCTTGCATCACTCTCATTTCTCTTTCCAATTTTCCCTCTACTTCTCTTTCTTGCTTTTCCAAATCCTTTTTGAGCTCTTCCATGGCCTGGGACCAATTAATATTTTTCTTGGAGGCTTTTGATGTAGGCTCTTTGGCTTTGTTGACTTCTTCTGGCTATATGTTTTGATCTTCTTTGTCACCAAAAAAAGATTCTAAAGTCTGAGCCTGAATCTGATACTGTTTTCTCTGCCTGTTCATGTTCCCAGCCAACTACTTGACCTTTGAGCTTTTTGTTAGGGTACAAGTGTTTGTAGAGTAGAGAGTACTTTGCCCCAAGCTTGAGGGTCTGTGCTGCCATTTTCAGAGCTACTTCTACACAGCAAGCTCTGCCACACCTGTGCTCCTTCTCCCCCAAGACCTGCCAACCAGGATTACGGCCCAGATCTAGGCAGGGCAAAGCCTCTTGCCCTAATCCACTGCTTAATTTCTACCGCCAGGTGGGCCTGGGGCTGGAAGCAACTGCAGCTGTAGCTCTGGAAGCCGTCTCAAAGCTGCACCACCTCCGTTGCCCCTGAGGCGGTGGCCAACTGCAAACTCCTTTCTCTCTGTCCCAGCAGCTTTTCCCACTAACCTTCTCTGTTGTCTTTGGCGTTTGTGGGTTGAGAAGTCTGGTAACTGCCACAGCTCACTGATTTAGGGTGCTTCAGCCTGTTCCACCCAGCTCCTTGTCTGGTTGGTCCTGGCGTGGCCCACGCTGGGTTCTGCTCCACTTCGCTCCTAGCTCTGTGCGATAGACCCTTCTCAGCGACCATCCAGGCTGTCCTGGGCTGGAGCCCTGCTTTCCTTTGCTATTTCATGGGTTCTGCAGCTCTAGAGTTTGTTCAGAGCCATTTTATAGGTGTTTGGAGGGTACTGGGGAGGAGCTTAAGCAAGTCCCTGCTTTCCAGCCGACATTTTCCTTATGCTTGACCCTTCTAGAATCTATATCCCTCTAAATAACACTCAAAAATCGGTTGTAAGCATGTTGTTACCATCATTTGGAAAGCACCTTGGCTTCGCCTTGGAGAGTTCAGATTCTTTTATTGATAAGTTATACCACAGATAGAATTGGGGGAGGGCACACTATTTTTAAAATTAACATTCTTCCAAGGAAGTTTTTGATTGGTTTAGGGTTTTCCCCCCCAGCATTTGGTGATGTGCTTAGCACAGTGCCTGGAACAAGGTGGACACTTAACTCTTAGCTCTTGGTTCAGCCATCTTTGTGTACATGGTCCAGGGTTGCAGTGTGTAGATAACATGTGATTTTAGTAGAAAATTAAGCACTTTGAGAGAAAGAACTGTTTCATTTGTGACTTTTCTCCCCACTGCCTGGCACAATGTACACATATCAGTGGGCCTTTAATAAACATTTGTACAGTTGAATTTATTGGATTCTTCTGACTTGTCAACCTGATTTAGTACCTGTTTCCTTCTTAAGAAAACTTTCTTGGGGCTTGATGGTGCATACCTATAATTCCTTCTGTTTGGAAACGGAGACTGGCGTATCATTTGAATTCAGGAGCATGGGGCTACAGTAGAGCTAAAGCTGATGGAGCGTCTACATGAAATCTCTCACTAATATATCAAAGTCCCTGGAGTATGGGGGGTAGTGGCATGGGGTGTCACCAGGCTGCCAAAGGAGAGAGAAGCCAGCCCTGGTTAGAAAAAAATGAGCAGGTTGAAATTACCAAGCTAACATCAATGAGGGCAGGCTGGGAATGGCCATTACATTTTCAACATGGGCAAGATTAGGAGACTCAGTTGCCAAAAATAAACAGATGAGGCAGAAACAGAGTAGCTAGGGGGCTCAGTGGATAGAGCTCTGGGCCTGGAGTCAGGAGGACCTGAGTTCAAATATGGCCTCAGATACTTACTAGATGTGTGACACTGGACACTCAGTTTCTTCATCTGTAAAATGAACTGGAGAAGGGAATGGCAAAGCACTCCAGTATCTTTGCCAAGAAAACCCCAAATGGGGTCATGAAGAATTGGACATGACCAATCAACAATAATAAAAAAAAGACAGACAGAAAGATAAAATAATTAAACAGATAAATAAAAATAAAGCCTTACAGAGAAAAGCCAGCTTTTGCACATAATAGTTTGTTTAGCTGTTTGTTTTTGTTTTGTTTTGTTTTTTTACCCCTATGGTGAATAAATTAAATCCATGCTTGGCATTTAAGTCTAGTAGACAGAGACCATGCCTAATTTTGTCTTCTTTGAGGCTAAACATGAGATAGCACTAATGGTTTTGGATGTGTCCGGAATCACCTGCCCAACTTTAATTAGCCTGATTAAATCTATTCCAATAGTTGGTGTCATGTCACTAAAAGCACCCTATTATGAATGTGGAGCAATAACAGTCATAACAGAAAATGACACCAAACCTGGTTCTCTCACCTGGTCCATACAGCATAGGAGCACTTCAATCTTCAGACTGAATCTCCTTCAAGGTTTACGCTTTCCTGGTCCTTGCATTCATGCATTTCTGACATAAGCACAAATACAAAAGCCCATTTGGGAGCAAAAGGCCACTCAGTGACCGGCAACCAAATTTTCCTCCCACTCCATAACTTGTAGCACCCATGGGACAAGAACAACTTCCTGAGTAGCCCAGAAAGTTTCTTAGTCTGTATTCTTAAACAGACTTTGTAGGCATAGTGCAGAGCCTGGCACATAGTAGGCACTTAATAAATGCTTGTTGATTTCACTTTGTGGTTATCATCTTTAGCTGAACAACTTTTTCAGCTAAACTAAGTATAATACAGGATCAAATAGAGATTCAGGAAGGAGACCAACTGACCCCTGTCTTCCTCTTCTCTTAGTGCCTACTGTGGCATTCTTTGGGATTGGAAAAGAATATGTCAGTAGAATTGGAACGGATCCCACCTTTCTCCCAATGCAAGAATCCTGTCTGAAACATCCTTGACAGAAAGTCATTCAGCCATTCCCTGAACATTTCCAGGGCTGGAAAGCTCATTATTTTGAGAAGCAGCCCGTGCCAGCTGGTAATTGTTAGAAAGTTCTTCCTTACTATTGAGCCAAATTGATATCCCCACACCTCCCACCCATCAGTCCTAGTAATGCCTTCTGGAGCAACAGAAATATGTCTACTTTAGAGAACAGATGTGAGCTTTAACAGGAGGAGCCAGTGGCAAGAGTGACAGGGAACTGAGAAGCTAAGTTTGATAAAGAATGGAAATTGCGACCTCCACCAATTGGGGTTTGGCTGAACAAGTTGTGGTATATGAATGTAAGGGAATACTATTGTGCTACAACAAATGATGAGCAGGCAAACTTCAGAAAAACCCGTAAAGATTCATATGAACTGATGCTGAGTAGAACCAGCAGAACATTGTATGCAGTAACAGCCCCGTTGTGCAATGACTAACTTTGATAGACTTAGCTCTTCTCATCAATACAATGATCCAAGACAATTCCAAAAGACTCATGATGGAAAATGTTATCCAAATCCAGAAAAAGAACTATGGAGTCTGAATGGAGGTAGAAGCATGCTATTTGCTCTCTTTTATTTTTTGTTATTTTGTTTTGTTTCTTCTGTCTTGTGGTTCCTCCCATTGGTTCTAATTCTTCTTTCCAACATGACTAATGTGAAAATATTCTTAATATGAATGTATATGTAGAACCAATATCAGATTGCATGCCCTCTTGGGGAGGGGAAAAATTTAGAACTCAAAATCTTATGGAAGTGAATGTTGAAAACTAAAAATAAATTAATTTAAAAAAAAAGAAGAATGGCAGACCAACATTGGAAATCCATGACCCCAGGGGCAGGGTGGGGAGCACTTAGATGGGATTCAATGGAGCAGAACAGCAATATTGTTGTGTGTGGTGGAGTTATACTACAAACCATTCAGCCAGAAGAAAGAAATACATGAAGAATTAGAAAAACATCATGAAAATAGAATTTCAACCCTTGGGCCATCTACTGGCATCTGAGGCAGCTGGTGGCATAGCCGACAGAGTACTGGGCCTAAAGTCAGGAAGACCTGAGTCCAAATCTGGCCTCAGTCACTTACCAACTATATGATCCTGGACAAACACTTAAATTCTATTTTCCTCAGTTTCCTCAACTAAGAATGAGGATAATAATAAGCACCTGTCCTTCTAGGATTGCTGTGAAGATCAAATGAGATAATATTTGTAAAATCACTTAGCAAAGTGCTTAGCACATAGTGGACACTATATAAATGTTTATTCCCTTCCTCCCTTACTTAGTCACTCATGGCCCCTAAGTAAAAAATAGAAGAGCTGTTAAATTCTTGACTTGCCTTAATGGCTCAAATTTCTATAGTGTTTTAAATTTGGCAAAGCTCTTTACATTTGATCCTTACAACAGCTATAGGGGGTAGGTGCTATATTATCCCCATCTTACAGATGAAGAAACTGAGGCAGACAGAAGTTAAGTGACTTGCCCAAGGTCATACCTCCAGCAAATTGTCTTTAAAAGATAGGGTAAAAGACCATGGGAAAGAATACTTTGCACCTGGTTCTAAAAAATAAGGAAGACCTGATTTTTTTGAAGAAGAAATGATAGAAACCTTGGTGGGAAGTCAAATATTTTACATTAAATTGCATTCAATCCAATAGCATTATAAAGAGCCTGCTTTATCCAAGGCCCTTTACTAGGCTCTATGCTTAGAAAGACAAAAATATCAATATTGTGGTAATCTCCACCTGGACATCATCAATATTTTCATTTTTATTCTGCAATTAATTTCCACAGATCATAACTTAGTCCAGTCCTCCTCAGTGAACAGAGGAACATTTCTGTTGTCAATAAAGTATATGCTAGACCACAGCATTCTAATCAGCACCTCTGGAACTTCTCCCTTCTTCCCTCTCTTAAAAAGTTTTAAATATGAAGAAAATTAACATTAAACAGAGTGTGGCAATTTTATTTTTAGTTCCTCTGTCAGGTAACAAAACACTCTTGGGGAAATATTTATTCTTTACAACTATTTTGTTAAATCATCAATGTACTCCATCTTAACTTTACATGTATACTTTTTTTAAAGGAAACTTATGCCTTGCTACACCATGATCTCAGCTAATAGTTTTTCCAAACTATTTAAATTTAAAAACTATAAATTTTAAAAATTCTTTTAGAAGGTGATTGTTTTCCAATTTACATATCAGATGCACATTGGTTTCTGTGAAACCCCAGCAGATATTTTCAGATATTCAATAGAATTTTCTTTTGGAGAACATCCTATCCTCTTAGTATGACTTTCTTTGTATAATTTTAGGCCACTTACCTTTTTTGCCCTAGACCATTTAAAATCTCTTATATGAACATTTAGAGTACAAATCAGAATATGCTCAGCTTTCCCTTCCTTATATCTTACCCAGGTTTTCAACCTTAGTGTCACACTTGACTCTTCCTTCTCCCTTACCTTCCCCTGACCCTGATATGCAGTAAGTGCCAACTAAATAAGTATTGTAAGCAAGGGGGTTCCAATGGAGTTTCTGAAGCAGAAAAGTGGCATGGACAGTTATGTGCTTTAGGATCAATTTGGAAGCTGTATGGATGCACTGGAGATGGGAAAGGCTGCAGTCATAAAATGTAAACTCCTTATCCTGGCATTTAACACCATCCTATCTACCTTCATGGATTTATTTTACATTATTCTCCTTCACACAAGTTACATCCCAGTAGCTTCCACCATCGTCCATTTCTCTGTGCCTACAATATACTCCTTCTTCATCTCTGCTTCTTAGACTCTCTAGTTTATTTGAAGGCTTGGTTCAGCTGTCACCCTCTACAAAGTTCTTTCCTGATGCCCTCAATTGTTACTGCTCTCTCTAATGTGAAATTACCTTAAATTTGCTTATCTGAGTGCATGCTGTTTTCCTTACTATGTTCCAACATTGGATGAAATATTAGAAATAGACCTCAATATTATCTGCAAACAGGAGATATGGAGGAGCTCATTTTTTATAAGGAACGGCTCTTTCATTTGGAATCTTTACAAGCTATCTCTCCTCCATGGCAGTGATGAACACCTATGGCAAAAATATGCATCCCTGTCTAATGTATTTGTCAGCTCTGGTATCTAGCAAAATACCTGACACACAGTACAATAGGATCCTAGATTTAAAATTGGAAGGGATCTTATAGGTGAGCAAGTCTACCTCCCTCATTTTACAGATGAGGAAACTGAGGCACAAAGTGGCTAAGTGACTTGTCCAGGGTCACAGAGCTAACAAGCATCTGATGGCAACATTCAAACTGAGGTCATCCTAATACCAAGTTGCACAGTCAATCTACTATGTCATCTAGCTCCCTCAATAAATCCGTGCTTGCATGATTGATTCCTTCTTGATATGCATAATCAGAGGGCAATTGAATAGAACTCTCTGTGACTGCATTTATCAAAGAGTCCTGTATGATCTTAACTAATGCTTAAGAGAGTCTTTGACGAAGGACAGCCTTTAAGGGTGCATTTGCTCAAAAATCGTTTTTCCCCCAATCAATAAACAATAAACAGAGAGAGGAATCTTGCATCATGTGCACTTTCCGGTCAATCGTGTGACAATATCGAAATGTCCCTTATAGAACCCTTTTTCCCCACAAATGCTTGCCTTCCTTATTTTCATCCAGGATGATATCTTTGTTATTGGTATAGATAATTCTCATCAAAATTTTGACAAAGATGAGAGAGTAAGTATGTGGTTCAGTAGTTACTGATTGACTTTCTTGGGCATTAATATGGTACATGACTTTCACAGATTCTTTTGGAGTTTCGTCTTTCCTGAGAGATCTTTTTTTTAAAGTTCTTCAGGTTTTCAAGAATGTCTCGCATTTGGTCCACGTTGTTCAGTATGTATCTGATCTGGTTCATTGATTCTTCCCAACTTCATACAGCTTCATTTCCGCTTCTTTTTATATTGCATTCAAACACCTGGACATAACATCTAAAACTTAAAAAACACATTTTAATAAATATTCCCCTTCCAAATAATCACTAATATCTCAAATAAAAGGCCTATAATAAAATGTTTTTGAATATTGATTTTATAACAACTATTATGAGCTTATGGATAGTATTATATTATTATTTTTTTCAAATAAAAAATTAAGTCTTAAATAAAAGACCTAAATAAAATAAAGACTGAGGACTTGGGGTCCAAAAGTCATGGTTCCACTGCTACTGATTATCAGAATATATTGTTATAGTGATGTGTGCAATTTTTAAAAATATTAATTAATTCTTTTGGTCCTTCTACCACTCTTAATAGCAGAATCTGAATGGGGCCACACTGAATTAAGATCTATTTCAAAATTTTCTTTGTTTCGCAGGATCATAAATTTGAGATCTCAGAGGTATTTTAGTCTAATCCTCCTCACTATACATATGAGGCACTGAGGCCCAGAGAGAAGTGACTTGCTCAAAGTTACATAGTGGTAGAGGGAGGATTAAAACTCAGGTCCTTAAACTATAATTCCACTGGAACGTTTTTCCTCTTGTGGATGGTCATGGCCAAAGAATCACCACCCAGTAGCCAAACAATCGCTTATGATCTGTTCTGACTGTGTTCTGGCTGTAGACCGATGGCTGTAGGCTATTGCTTGCATTGTACCCCCAAACTTTTCCACCATGATGGGAAATACTAGAACTTATATTCTACTGTGGTAACCTTCTGGAACCCCAGGTCATCTCTATGACATGATGAAACAATGAATAAAGACCTTATTCTAGAAGATTTTTATTTTTTCCCATTAAATTTTGTCTTATTAGAATTGACCCAGCATTCTAGCCTATCGATACCTTTTTGATTCCTGACTGTGGTCCAAATGAGTTACTTTTCCCTCTTAAGCTTCATGTTATCAGGAAATTTGATAAGCACATCATCTGAGCCTTCCTTTCCACAAATTATCAATAAAAATCTTAAATAGCAGAAGGCTAAGGATAGACTCCTGAGGGCACTCTACTAGATATCTCCTTTTAAGTGGACATCAACCCATCAATAACTAAATTTTGGGTCCATTGATGCATTCAGTAAATTTTGAATCCACTTCATTATACCACATTATTTACAAGAACAGTAGAATCTGTCTCTGCTGGGTATTTTGTAAGCTTGTCCTTCCATTTTGGATGGAGATATGATTATTTGGTGTGGGAACAGCTATTAAAATGTTTTTCTTAAGCTTTTATGGATCAGTGGACTGATCCAAAAATCTGTTATGGGCAGCTAAATAGTATCCATAGGGCGTAAAGCACTAGGACTGGAGTCAGGAAAACCTGACTCAAATCTGGCTTGAGACACTTGCTAGCTCTGTGACCCTGGGCAAATCACTTAACCCTGTTTACCTCAGTTTCCTCATTTGTAAAAGGAGCTAGAGAAGGAAATGGCAAACCACTTCAGTATCTTCAGCAAGAAAACCCAAAATGGGGTCATGAAGAGTCAGAAATGACTGGAGTAACTGAACAACAACACCGACAACAACAACCTGTGTTAATGGTCCAGTTCTAGTACTGTTTATTGGTTGAATTGCCTGGGATATTCTGAAGTCTGTATCTGTGGCATAGAGATTTCTTGTCCGTAATTGAAATATAGTGAGCTTGTGAGGTATACAGGAGGTGCTAAGTTTTTATAGCTTACAATGATATATTATGAAGTTTATTATATTTCCTTGAATGATTGCTTGATATATTGAATCATTAGTTGCGGGCACTTTATGGATAACCATTCTGTAGTTTCTAGTGACATTGACCTAAAATGGAACTGTCATCATAAACCCCAGTGTTTCCACAAACATCCCTGTGACTTACTTATTTGTTTGCTTATCCTGTGTCAATATGTTGTTGCCTATGTTCATGCAGGTATTGCCCATGAAAGACCTTTTGATTTAATCCTTGGACCTTAGACATTTTGTAGGTTTCATTAGCAGATAAATGACTTTTGGTTATATTTGACTAATCCAAAATTGTGATGTCTGCCTTTTCCAAAAATATTTCTATAGGTGTTTCATGTGTTTATCCTATGTTTTAAGACTATCCACTAATCCTTTTACACCCTTTAGGGGAGGAAATGTTAATCTTTCTATAGTGGTCTCAGGATGGTGGGCCCTACATTTCATTTATATTGTCTGCATTTTTGTTAGAATACTTTCCAAATGTATCATGGTTCATTTTAAAGATCCAAAAGTCCACATTAACACTGGTATTGCTTTAAATACCTTTCCCACTTAGCTTTAGTTTTGGATTGCTGGTAAATCTCTTAAAGTGTCCAACCACAGCCTTCTTTGATAGTTGACATTTTTATGTACGATGTGTCTTTTTGGAGAAGGGCAAGGTATTTGCAGGAATCCCCTTCATCCAATGATTTAATGTGACCTCCAACTTAAAGCTGAAAACCTTCATTTTATATCTTTCATTGATATACATTAAGAATTGACTTACATTTGTGAAGTACAAATGACATTTGATTCCATTGGAGAAAAATAGTATGAGATGAAGGAGTTTAAGGTTTTTTGGTTAATGTATTTTTGTTGTTGTTGTATTCTTGCTGCTTGAAGCCATCTACACGTATCAGATGATTAATAAAATGTTTTGGTCAATTCCCTCTTTAATCTGAAAGCATTTTTAATTTTAATTAAGAGAGATAATTATAAGCGATGTAAGGCTAGGCAAAACTACAGGCCGCGAGTCAATCTTCCCTCATCTTCCTGAGTTCAAATATGACTTTAGACTCTTACTAGCTGTGTGACTCTGGGCAAGTCACTTAACCCTGTTTACTTCAGTTTCACTCTTTGTAAAACGAGCTAGAGAATCAAATGGCAAACCTCCAGTATCTTTGCCAAGAAGACCCCAAATGGGGTCAGGAAGAATTGGACATGATGGAAAATGACTGAACAAAAACAACAAAACCACAATGTGGCTTAAGTTGTCTCACTGAAAAATGCCATATTTTATATTAATTATTATTGACATCAGTGGAATGTTTTAAATAGAGAACTGTTTTTCATGTGGATGTCAAATACTGTACTATTCTCATAATATATTTTATATATTCGCAGTCCAAAAAAATGCCTTGAGTATGGAATTGAGTCAAAGGCTTTGCAATAATTAACAAAGACAATGTAAATGTTATGGTGATTTGAGGCAGCTTTTTCAATAATTACAAAATTGACAAGAGATTTATCTTTACCCCCTCTGGATCGTTTGGATGCATTCCTTCTGCGTTTCAGCCGATATATTGTTTGATCGTGATCATAGAAGTTTTTAGTGGTTAAAATACCTTAAATTACTCGGTTCAAATGTGCTATATTCTTAGCTACTGAAAGAATTCGCAAACATAATTTCTGAGCCATTGTTATCTATCTTTGAATCATGGGCAATGAAAGAGGAATCTTAAGCTTGGAAAAGGGCAAAGGTCATTCTGATTTTCAAAAATGTAAGGAGAACGGAGTCTGAAAGCTAGATGCCAGTGAACTTAATTTTGATTCCTTGTATGATTCTAAAACATAAGTTTTTTTAATGTGATAGTGAACATCTAGATAAGTAAGCAGTAATTACAATAAGCCAACATCAAGACCGAGACATGCCAGACCAAGGTTATTTCCTTTTTTAACTGGTTTACTTGATGTACCAGATCACAGGAATGCTATAGGTGTCATTTACCTAGTGTTTGATAAAGTCATTCTCTCTTCCTGTGGAAAAGTTAGAGAGATATTGTCCAGGAGATAGTCTAGATAAGTTGATTCTGAAGTGATTGAGTGGCCAGACCCAGAGAGTAGTCATTAATAGGTCCAGGTCAGCTTAGAAGTAGGTCTCCAGTCTGGTGTCTCAGGGATCTGTGCTGCTTAAGCAGGGATTTGATTTGGAAGAAGTCTTAGATGGTATGCCGATCAAACTTTTAGACAACCACTAACTAGGAGGATTAGGTTAAATAAAATTCAAAGTCAGGATCCCCCCAAATCTTGACCAGATCAGAATATTGAAACAATTCTAATAAGATTCTGTAGGAATAAATGCAAAACCCTACGCTTGAGTTCACAAAATAAACTTTATAAATACCAGGGGTACTTATCACCTACAATGGATTCACCAAATTGTTTTTTTTAATTATATATGTTCTCAGATAAAAATATAAATAATGGCTACATATATTTGCTAAGCCAGTTGTTCAGCTAAATGTATCTTAATTACTTGTATTATTTTCACATCATAAATCATGTGTCATCTCCTTAGAATGGGAGTTTCTCAAAAGAAGAGACTGTCTCAATTTTCTATTTGTATTCCCAATGCTTTGCACATAGTGGGTGTTTAGAAGAGTTTTTATTCATTCACAAAATTGATTTGAGGACATGTGGTGTGCTCCTTGAATCATATGGTGTTTCCCTTTAAGTGTGGAAAATGTCAGCTAAGGTTTGACTTCTACTGACCCAACTAATCTAATCTGAAAGAGGTTTCCTACTTAAAATGCTCAGGTGGTTCACCTGAATTTCTCTGTAGCATTTTTATGAGAGAACTTATTTATTTTATTTTAGTGACTTAAAAATGTATTGATATCATTTAATATCTTTGCCAATTTCCTGAGAATGAGATGAGCTCTCAGACTTGTTTTGATCTGTGTTTCCTTTTATTATTAATTAATGGGAGCAAGCTTCATATGCTTGTTCATAGTTTGCAATCTTCTTTTGAAAATTGTTTGATTATTTATCCATATTTAGAGACTTTATATATATGTATATAAACTTTTTATACATTATGTTTATGTACATCATAACTTTTAAAAAGGATACACACTGACTCACAGTCTGGGATGTGTTAGAAACAAGAAATTAAACTGGCAAGATCTCACTCATCATAAAACATTGAAAACCCAATAATCTAGGTGGTGTAGAGCATATGTGATCATGAGACTAGATCAGCGGAGTTAGAACAGAAATGTAACATTTGACAGCTGTTGCAGAACTGGCATTCACCTAACCTTCCTTGCTCTGAGAATATATTCTGGTTCACCCAGGCATGACCCGTCAACCGAAAAAGCCAGGTCACCGTACTCTGCCCTTTGGTCCTGTTTACTGACTGATGATGCAGAAAGATACTGGCCAGCTGGATTATCTGTGTTCGTCAACGCACAGTAAAATATATTTTAAAGGAAAATATGACCATATTTCCGTTAAGGAAGAGAGCTTCCATTTCTGGTGATTGACAGAATTGTATTTCTAGATTTAGAGCTGGGAGGGACCTTATGGAAATCAGTGAGTCCAACTTCCCCATTTTCTAGATGAGAAAACTGAGTCTCAAGTAGATGAAGTGTTCTCCCCCAGGTTACATGTTTGGTAAGTGCATGAGGGGAGAGTCAAGTCTGGGTCCTTCTGATTCCAAATCTAGCTCTTACCATTATGCAATGCTACCACACTGCCCTAGAAGACAGAGTTCAGTCTAGAACATAAAATCTTTTTCTTTCTCTGAGATGCTCCGTTAGTGTCCCTTTGCAGAGTACTCATTCCTCCCCCTCCACAGGTGTCTATAGCAGTCTTTGGACACATCTGGAGGGTATACACTAACCTCCAGCGTTTGGGGCTATTCCTGGTCACCTGGAAAATTAAGAAAGCACATGGGTTCTGGGCTTTTTTTCTTCTCTTTCCTTTTGAGCTCCCAGGCTTGTGGATGTAGTGATAAGGGACTCTGTCTGGAGAATTCCAGAAGTCTTCATCCTACCCTACCCTCAATAGAACTTCAGAACTTCCTCAGCCTCCTCAACTTGCTGAGTCTGAATGCTAACTTGGTGCCAAAATATAGTCCACTGTGTGAGTCTCATGAGAGTGCTTGGCTTGGGTCACCTCCTCTAGGAAGCCCTTGGGGTTCCTCAGGACTTTGCTGTGCTATGGACCAGGGAAGGCTCCTGTAGCTACATCATATAATCATATAAAGGACCATCCTAAGATCCTTTTCAGTCTTACAGCTCGAAAGAGACTCAAAGCCACTGAGTCCAACTGTGTCATCTTATAGAAGAGTAAACTGAATCCCAATGAGATTATGTGACTCGTCCAAAGTCCCACAGTTAATGTGTCAGAATTTGAACTGAAGTCTTCTGACTCTAACGGCCTTTCCATTGAACAACGCTGTCTCAATTAGTTTTTTAATTAAGCCTTTTATAGACCCCTAGAAGAATTATGATGGAAAGAATCTAGTCCAACTGCCTTCCCATTTCACAGACGAGAAAACCGAGGCCGAAGAAATGAATGACTTGACCAAGGTCGCACAGTTAGTGGCAGAGGTGAGATGAGAACCTGGGTCGCTTCACCCACCCCCTCCCCCTGTCCAACCCTTCTTGTGTGGTTATAGTAGAAAAGGCATTGGCTCTAAACTAAGAATTTCAGTTCCAATTTTTCCTCTGATGTTTATTACCTTGGGCAAGTCACAGTTCCTGCCTAGGGATCAGTTGCTTCATTTGTAAAATGAGGGGGTGGGACCAGGTGATTTCTGAGCTCTCCTCAGGTTTAGGTCTGTGAGCCTATGAGCTCTTTTGGGCTCTCGTGCATAGGGCTCCCCTCCCAAAAAAAAAAATTCAACACAAACATTTATCATGACAAAAATCTTGTCAACATGGAACTCCTACGGAAGGGCCCTTTGGTGTTTCCTCAGCACCAACATCTCCAGACAGAGAGTGGCTTTAGAAAAAGGACAAAAAAGGGACAGTCCACTTTAGGCCGAAGGACTTTGCAAGGCCAGACAGAACAAACTGGTGACACCTTCTGTTTAAAAAAAGAAATGTCCCCCACGTGGTAGGGTGTTTGCCCAGGGTGATTAAAAAAAGAGACAGCCCAGCCAAAGAACCCAAGGGGCACCACGTCATAAAAGCCACTGGCTGCCACAGGCGCCGCATTCATCACCATGATGAAGGGAATCACTTTGGCCCTATTGTTCTCTCTTGTGGGTAAGTGCCCGTGTCTTCTATCATACAATATCAGAGTGGGAAGAGGTCTTAGAGATCCCTGAGTCTTGCTTTCCCCAAACTAATTTGGCTGAAGACTTTTAAGCATGAAATATGTTGATGGAACCCATAAATGCAGAGCTCCACAGTCAAGAGCATGGCCACTGGGGGCCTCAGCATGGGAAGCAGGTATGTTGGCCAGGGCCAGAGCACTGCTGTTTCTGGAAGCAAATCATGGGGCTCTGGATGTGGCTTCTATGTGGTGTCTCTCTTCTTCACATTCTCTCTTAAATATTTTAGTTGGAGGTGGTGGCACATGTTTGCTAGAGCAGGGTGGGTGTGGGAAGATGGAGGTTGGAGGTATTGGGATGGTTTGCTGTGGATCAAGATTGTGGGGGATCAGGGGGTAGTCAGTGATTCTTCTCTCGGGATAGGTCTTTTCCTTGTGTCCCTGATCTGGGGAGAGAATAGGGACCAAGGCTGGATGGTGGGGGGTGGGGAAGTGGGAAGAAAAGAACCACACTCTATCTCTCCTTGGGTCAGAGGACTCTTCTATTCAGTTATAATAATATTGTCTTCCAACTAAAGAATTTCTCACGTTGGCATTTGATTTATTGTTTTTAACAGGGAGTGAGAAGTACACTATGGGTAAGTGTGTTCTATTTCATGTCTCATGGGTTTCAATAGGGAGCATTTGAGGAGTCATAAGTCCCAAACTCATCTGTGTTTTCCCTTCCAGAACCAGGGTTCAACCCAAGCAAGACCTATGTGTATGCTTATCAAGGTGTGATTCTGAGTGGGCTACCAGAAAGAGGTTTGGCTAGGTCAGGCCTGAGGCTCACCAGCAAACTGGAGATCAATGAAGCATCCCAGAAGCTCTATTTCCTCAAGGTACTTCTGGGAAAAGATGTGTTCATGTGGGGACACAGCCAAAACGTAGCTTTGAATAAAAGAGTCATTATACCACAGTGGAAATCTGAGGATCCAGATTCACATCCTGCTCCTGATGTGTATTACCCATGCAACACTATACCTTTCTGGGTATCAGGTTTCTTATTTGTAAACAAGGTGGTTGGACTAGATGTCCTCTGAGATATGTTCCAACTTTGAATCCAGAAGAGGACTAGATTTGAATATTTTTATAGCATTTATTTAGCTTACTAACCCCTCAAATTTATTTATGTTATATAAACTTATATTTATATTTTTATAATTTATATTTATATAATTTATAAATATATATAATTTATAATTTGTATGTATATAATTTATAAAATTTAAATTTATATAAATTTATTTATAAGTAAGTATTTTTTAAAATGTTCCCCAAATGGATCCACCTATGCTAAAAGTAAATTTTGGAACCTTAATCCTTCATCTACAATGGCTTGTTTTCAGACTACACAAAACACTTCATAAAAATAGTTCATCTTTACTTTAAGGTGTGCAAAGCTCTTTCCCCCAACAGCCCTTTGAAGTAGGTAGTGAGGGGCCATTCCCTCCATTTTACAGATAAGGAAACTGAGGTAAAACAACTGAGTTTATACATCTAGTAAGTATAGTAAGAGTCATGCTTCCAAGACCAGTAGTCTTTCTGGTACCCCCATGTCACCTCTCGTGTCAAAAGGGACAGCCTCACATTGTTTGGCCATTCCTCTATGGTCCCTTCTGAACCCCAGCCTCCTAAGTCCAGCAGCCTTGCTTAGTTCTCTAGTCACAGATGTGGTATTCCCTCTTCTACCGCATGGGCCTGACAATGTTGGCCACTTCTGACCCAGAAGAGATGGTGAGGCTTCTAGACTAGTCAGTGGCTGTACAGCTATCTAGACATCTACTGTTTGTGATTTCAACCCTGCTCTAGGACAAAGGTTCTTAATCTGGGGTCCACAGAACTCTAAAAGTTCCATGGGCACGTCTATGTGAGTACGTTAATTGAGATGTAAAAAAGGCATCTTTATTTTCACTAAACTTTGGTTTCCTTTGTATTTTATTTTATACCTTTAAAAGCATTACTTTGAGAAGGGGTCCATAGGCTTCTACAGATAAAGAAATTGTTAACACAAAAATGGTTAAGAAACTCTGCTGTAGGAGTATGGAGTCTGTGAGGTGGACCCAGGGGATGGAATCCTAGAATCATGTTGAGTATAAATGAGTTCCACGGAATAGGTGACATTCTTGTTAATACACTTAATAGTTACAAATGTGTAGTTATGACTTTCATGCTGTGGTCACTAGTAAAACTCGTTATTTCTAGAGGTCTATGGTCGATTTAGTGGTCCTGATGCCCTATGTCTGAATGGCAGGTTTCCTTTAGGCTCTGCCTGAGGGCCAGTGGATTGATGGAACTCACCGGCCAATCATGACACACAGCAATTGACTGGGTTTTGTCCCTCCATTAAAATTCCACTAACTGTTTTTTTTTATTTTATTTTTCTAAAACTTAAATACACAATAAGAAAAGAAAAAGAAACATATTATAAACTTAAATATTAAAACCCAAATACAAAATGAGAAATGAAAAGAAAAACACATCCTGTACTCAGCAGAATGTAAGGGAGGATTCAAAATGTATAGTAATAAATTTTCATTTCAAGAAAGGCTACGTAGTGAATATTACACGTTGTGTTGAAAACTATCCATCTTTTCTTTGCTTCCTTGTAAGTTTTCTTTTGTTCTCTGCTGTGCAGTTTTTACTTTGTTCTTTTTCCTCCCTTCTTCCCACCCCCCTCCAATAGCTCTTTTTCACAACTGCTTTTGTAAAGTGAAGACAATGAGTTAGACAGTCTCAAAGGCTTTAGATCCTATAGTGCTATGAATCCATGAGAATAAAATTTCCTGTGGTATATTTCAATGACACATTGAAAAATGAGACAAAAAGTAAGGGCCACTTTTAAAACTAATGAAGGTTTGTTGTCTTTTCCCCCAGTGAATATGACTTGTACTCAAAATTATTGGTTAGAAATAGGGACACAACTTTATCATGGCAAGTCTTTTGTCCCCACAGCTCCTAAATGACAGCATGTGCTGTCAGAAATTTAAAGCTAGATATTAATTCAAATCAATGCATATAGTTACGTATGATTGAATGATCTGATTGAATGGCCTGACCCAAAGAGTAGCCCTTCAGTGTTAGATGTCAACTTGGAAAGAGGTCTCCTGTTGAGTCCCATTGGGATACACACTTAACCCCTATGCTATTTAATATTTTTAATTAATGACATAAGTAAACAAAGGAATAGAGGTCATACTTATAAAATTTGTAGTTCATATGAAACTGAAAGGGACATCTAACATGTCAGATAACACACTAAAGTCCCAAAGAGATCTTGAGAGGGTAGAACATTGGGCCAAATCTGATAAGATAATATTCTGTAGAGATAAATACAATGTCTTAGAAATGCTTTTTGGTCCAAAAAAATTTCTTAAGTATAACATGGGAGAGGCATGGCTAGACAGACATTTATCTGAAAAAAATCTGGGAGTTTGAATGGACCACAAATTTAGCATAAGTCAACAGTATGATATGGTAGCCAAAAAACTAAATCAATATTAGGCTGCATTGAGAAACATTGCTTCAAAGAATAAGAAGGAAATAATCTTGCTGTCCTTTGTCTTGGCTAGACTGAATCTGGGGTATGGTGCATTCAATTTGGGTACCATATTTTAAGGCTCTCTTTAAGCTGGAGAGTGTTCAGATAGGGAAGACCTCAAGATCATGCCATATGAGAATCAGCTGAAGGATGTTTAGCATTGAAAAGAGAACACTTAGGGAAGGACATGATAGCTGCAACCAAGTATCTGAAGGAGGATCATGCAGAAGTGGGATTAGACTAAGTCCGTTTGACCCTAGGGGGCATGTCTAGGAGTGAGGGGTGGAAGTTGAGAAGAAGCAAATTTAAGCCAGGAAAATTTCCTAACATGTAGAACCATCCAGAAGTGGAATTGGTTGCCATGAGAGCTGGTTCATTCCCTTCCCATTGGTGTTCTTAAAGATAAGACTTGCTGAATACTTACCTGATGATGTAGAATGGATTCTTATTTGGGTATGGGTTGGACTACATCTGAGGTCCCACCTGACTCTGAGATTTTGTGATGCCATGAATTCAACAAATGTTTCAGTGCCTCATGTATGCTAGGGGCTGGGCATACCAAGATGGAAGCAAAATGACCTCTGCACTCTACAGAAATAAATAAATATAAAGTAATTTGAGGAGGGAGAGAATGTTAATGACAAAGGAGATTAGGGTGAAAGAGATCGGATCCAAAATACTGGAGATCTTGATTCCTCTTGTCATAAAAGGCACTGGCTAACATGGAATCAGGATTCTTTATCATGATGAAGGGAATCACCTTGGCCTTGTTATTGGTAAATGATTTTTTGAGGGTACCAATGGAGTAGTCCAGCTGTCCCTCCACCATCTGTTGGATTAGATGACTTCCAAGGTCCCTTTCAGGACTAAATCTATGATTCTATAAAGAGCAGACCAGCAACTATATGAAGGATGGATTGGAAAGAGAAGAGACTAGTAGTTGGAAAATCTTGGTAGAAAGCAATTTTTATAGTCCACATGAGGAATAAGTAAGGCTTATCCCAGGGTGGTGGCAGTGTGTGTCAAGAGGAGGGGACAAATGTACAAGATAATTCCAGAAAAACTAGAGAAATTCAGAACTTGGACTATAACTTAGCTTATGTCAATTTAGGTTCCTCTTCCTTAGCAGATTGCAACTTCGGGCAAATCACTGAATCTTTCTAGGCCATCTGGAAAATGAAGGCCTTGTATGAGAGCATCACTGAGGTTTCTTCCAGCCCTGAGAAACTATAAGATGTGGCTTGGCCCCTAAAGAAGGAATAGTAATATGCTGTATATAAGGGCTCACCAAGAGCTGCTTGTTCCTTTCATGAGATCTTGGGATGTGTTTGGGATTTTCAGTCAACCAACAAACATTTATTAAGCACCTACTCTGTTCCATGCCTCCTACCCATAAGCCTATGATGACTTAGAAAAAGGCAGAATGAATAGTTTTTTTTTCCTCTGGGTTTCCCCTCTTCCATTTTGACACTGCTAAAACCAGTAAACAGACAATTTATTAAGAATTTAATATAAGCTGGATACTGGATAGGAATCGGGATAACCGGTCAATGTCCCTGCAGCTCCTGAGCAAGGCATGAGCCTGGTAGATGCTTCCTTGTTACCATTATGGGAACTGTCCTGTGCAGGGTCCAAATGGAAAAGGGGCTCCCTATGGATGATGAAATCCACCAGACTGGCCTGTTAGTGGGTGATTTTGTACCAATTATGTCAAGCCCCATGATATGACAGGTCCTCCTCAAGTGAGATTGATGATTCCTCAAAAGTGATCAGCCTAACAGGAAAAACTTAATGGCTGAGAAAATGTCTACTGTTCAGACTGTGACAAGCAGTTGAATGTTAATCCATCCTTTGAATTAGCTCATCGGCAGGATAGGTGGATGGAGTTCTGGACTTAGAATCAGTTAATCACTGAGTCAATAAGCATTTATTAAGTGTTTACTATGGACCAGGAACCATGCTAAGCACTACAAGACCTATAAAGGTTAGATTGGCAACTATACGAAAGATGGATTGGAAAGAGAAGAGACTAGTAGCTAAAAAAACTGGTAGGAAGCAATTTTTTATAGTCCAAGTGTGGAATAAATAAGGCTTGTCCTCAGATGACGGCAGTGCGTGTGTCAAGAGGAGGGGACAAATGTACAAGATATTCTAGAAAAGGCTCAAATCTCATTTCAGATACTTATGCTATGTGACCCTGGGAAAAAAAATCACTCTGTGCCTCAGTTTCTTCACCTGTAAAATGATTTGGGAGTTACTCTATATCTAGTAGGCAGTGGATTGGACTCAACAAGCTATAAGATCCCTTCTGGACTGAAAATCTATAATCATGTGATCTAGAATAGGCCATACAGATGAACAATGAGTTTAACTCAAAACTGAATTAAACAGTGAGAGCAAGCTGGAGACTATACAGTGTGGTCAATGACCCACTGCATTCTCACACAATTAGCTGGCCATTTGTACACAGGTGTTTTTGCGCTGGTCCTAAAGAGTTGTGAACATGCTTTGTAAAAGCTCAAAGTTGTGGGTGACCCAAAGACATTGGATCATTTATTGAGAGTAAGAAGAGATCATAAAGTCTTGGGATAACAGGTTTAGAGCTTGAGGGGACCCATAAATCATCAAGTCCACCCCACCCCAGTTATGGGCAAGGAAAACAAGGCCCAGGAAGGTGAAGGAATTTGCCCAAGGTGACCCAGATCATGTTAATAGATACCAATAAGCTATTGCATATTTCTAACGATGACCTATGGGCTATAAGTGGTATAAAAGATATCTTTCAGGAAATATCTGATCAAAATAATGGACTTGGACTGGTGATATATTGACAGTGACGAATTACAGTGGGATCATCTGGGTGTCCTACTGACACCTCCTACAGGTGAAAAGACCTAAAACAAAGTCTTCAGTATGATGGAAGGAAAACACAGATGGGGTGAGAACCTCTCTGAAGGAGGCAACATATGTGCTGAGAAACTGTATCCCAGTAGTTTTCTGCTTTCCTCCTAATTTTGGCTACATTGGTTTTGTTTGTGCAAGCCCCTTTTCATGAGCAGAGTCTGAAAAGAAACCAGGACTTTTAAAAAGGTGACGTGAAGAAAAGAATCCCAGGCACAGTAAAGGGCACAGAGATGAGCTATGAAGTATCGTGTGTGAGGAATGACATGTAGACCAGTATGGCTGACTTATAGAGTGAATGGTTGGGATACAAGAATACTGAAAAGATAGGAAGGAGCCAGGTGTTGGAAAGCTTTAAAAACCAAGCAAAGGAGATTGTATTTTATCTTTGAGGCAATAGGAAGCCACTAGTGTTTACTGAGTAGGGGAGGTGACATAGGTTCTATGCTTTACAAAAATTCTTATGTCAGTTTTGTGGCAGATGGATTGGAATAGAGACTGGAGGCAGAAAGATCAATTAGGAGCTTATTGCAATAGTCCAGGCAAGAGGGGATGAGCGCTTCCCTAGGGTGGTGGTTGTGTGAGTGGAGAGGGGGGCTCAGTTTCTGAGATATCGTGAAGGTAGAAATAACAAGATTTGGTATCTAACTGGATGTATGAGGGGAGAGTGAGGATTCGAGGATGACATCAGAGTTGAGGACTTGGTTGACTGGGAAAATGGTTGTGTCCTCTAAAGTGATAGGAAAGTTTGAAACAGGGGTTATTTAGGGGAAAAGATAAGTTTTCTTTTGCTTGTGTTGAGTTTGCAGTTCTTATGCATCATCTACTTTGAAATAAATAATTAGCTCTTTGAGACGTGGGACTAGATCTCAGGAAATAGACTGAGGCTGGATATATTAATCTCAAATCATCAGCACAGAGATAATAATTGAACCCATGGGAGATGATAAGGTCATCGAGTGAGATAGTATAGATAAAAAAGAGAAGAGAGCATTGGAGGACACAGCACGCAACATGAAGATCCAGCAGAGGAGGCTGAGGAGAGTCAGAATGAGAAAGATGATCAATGAGTAACTCAGCGAGAGTAACAAAAATCAACGTGATCCTTTAGGAAGATCGGTTAATATAGTATTGGTCCATAGCATGGATTTAGGGCGACAATGTCACAGAGAATAGTGGTAAGAAGGTATGAGGTGAGGAAGGTGAATTAAAAATGGATAATACCTGACAGCAGATTAGATGAAGGTACCTGAAGGAAAGGAAGTAACCACAGGTCATTGCAAAGTTTTTAGCCTGGGCAACTGGGAGAATTAGTGGTACTATTAGAAGGGTAGAAGAAGAAAGGGAATAGGCATTTTATATATGTGTGTGTGTACACACACACATGCATATACACATATATACATGTATATATACATATGTGTATGTATAAATGCATATACGTATACACATACATATATGTCTATAGATACATATACATACACACACATATATATACATACATATATAATATAAAACACTTTCTTACCACCTATGTAAGTCTTTCTAATCTGTGACCTGGTCTTACGGCTACTTGACTAAAACTGCTCCTCTGAACATTCCAGTTTACCTTCTGATTGCTAATACTATTTTTATTTCTATTTTTTTTTTCTTTTAGGTGGTGGTGGGAGGAGGGGAAGAGACATCAATTCTCATCCTCCTTGAATGCAGCATAATAGAAAAAGCATTGACTTTGGAATCAATCATTTATTAAACACCTACTATGTGTTAGGCACTGCACTAAGTGCTTTACAAATAGTATCTCATTTCATCCTCACAGTAACTCTGGGAGGTGGGTGCTATAATAATCCCCATTTTACAGTTGAGGAGACAGAGGCAAAGTGAATTGCCCAGGGCCATATAGCTAGCAAGTCCTGGAGGCCACGTTTGAACTCAGATCTTTCTGACTCTCCAGTCCAGTGCTCAATTCTCTAGAATAGAATTGTCAACCTGCTTTAGCTTTCTTTCATTAAAAGAGATAGGAACACCAGGAAAAGAATCTGGTTTGAGGC
This sequence comes from Trichosurus vulpecula, assembly GCF_011100635.1. Classification (NCBI taxonomy): domain Eukaryota; kingdom Metazoa; phylum Chordata; class Mammalia; order Diprotodontia; family Phalangeridae; genus Trichosurus; species Trichosurus vulpecula. The sequence continues at coordinate 45,785,845 of NC_050576.1, forward strand.
TAGAAATAAGATTGGCATTAGATTTATTAAATGAATTGTTCTACCAATACATCCAAGAGGAAATGTCCAAAATACAATTGAAAATGTAGAATTGGTGTGCAGGAGAAAGACCAGACTCATAGATATTAATTTGGGAGTCACTCTGTATTTAGTAGGTAATGGATTGGATTATAGAGATGAGAGGAGCGTTATGGGGCAGGCTGACAGAGAAGAGCCAGCTATGGGGAAAGAAAGGAATTTTTCATTGCAAATTTAAGGAGACAGGCTAGTGTCACAGAAGGCAAGAGGAAAATTCCCAGAATGAAGGGATAGCCACCTTTTTTTGGAGGGGGGAAGGCAAGGCAATCAGGGTTAAGCAACTTGCCCAAGGTCACACAGCTTATAAGTATAAGGTGTCTGAGGCCAGATTTGAACTCAGGTCCTCCTGACTCCAGGGCTGGTGCTCTATTCACTGCACCACCTAGCTGCCCCAGATATCTACCTTTCCAAAGAGAACATAGTATCATAGATTTAGAGCTGGGAGAGTCCTTAGAGGTCACCTAGTTCAACTCTGTTATCTTAAAGATGAGGAAACTGAGTCCCAAAGATGTTAAGGGCTCGCATGTAGCAGGTGAGAGAGCTAGGACTAAATTCATGTCATGTCTGTCTCTTCTTGTATCCCCAGCACTTAGCACAGTGCCTGGCACATAGTAGGTGTTTAATAAATGTTGATTGATTGATTTATTCCAAAGTCAATGTTTTCTCTGTTATGCTGAATTCAAGGAGGAAGAGAATTAATGCCCCTTCCCCTCCTCCCACCATTGCCAAAAGGAAAAAAAAAGAAATAAAAGTAGTGTTAGCAATCAGAAGGTAAATTGCAAAGTTCAGAGGAGCAGTTTCAGCCAAGTAGTGGCAGGACCAGGTTACAGACTGGAAGGACTTATATAGGTGGTAAGAAAATTAAAGTAGTATAGATTATTTTCTTGAGACATTTATCAGGGAGAGGAAGCTCAAACATAGTGAAGAATGCTTGATACAAGAAAAGAGAATTTTCTTTTTCCAGAGGAAGGATACGACGATGTTGAGGGGCCTCAAGTCTATGCCATGGGAGACTTGAAGAACTCTGGTATAGTTATCCTGGAGGAATGAAGCCTTGGGGTAGAGTGGGGGGACGTGATAGCTTTCTTTAGGCATTTTAAAGGTTGTTACATGGGACAAAGATTAGATTTGTTCTACCCAGACCACAGTGAACAATTCATGGAAGCCACAAAAGAAGCAAATTTAGGCTTGATGCAACAAAAAAAATTCTAACAATTAGAGCTGTCCCAAGTTTGAATGAGCTGGTTTGGAAGGAGGTTCCCCCTCCCTTGAGATTGACAATTATCAGGTTTGGATCAACAGCTCTCAGGTATGCTATAGAAGAGACTCTTGGCCATTTATGGGCTTGGATTCTTGAGGTCTCTTTCAACTCTGAGATTCTGGAATTCTAGGATTGACAGAATAGAAAAAGATTGAAGGGGACCGGAAGTTATAATGAGGATGAAAAGCAGGTTCAGTGGATTCAGAACAGTGGGAGGGATTAAAGACAAGGAGACTGTGTTAGTCCCTTTGAGGTAGAGATTTGGGAGATAGAGCAGTTTGAAGTGAAGATGAGTCCCAACATGTGATTTCATTGATGTACGGCTGAAATGGAGGGGCCTTGGACATTATGGGAGTGGAGAACTTCCACAAATGTCAAGGGTAGGACCTTAGAGGATCTTCAACATAAATATCTCAGTTCTCTAGGGAGATGTCGGGGGATGCATGCAGTTAATAGAAGTGAACCTCTCATCCAGAGGGTCAATAGAGTGACGTTAATGTAGATGAGAGCAGAGAAAACGTAGAGAACATGGTATCAGTGGGTGAACATTAACTTCAGATAACTTCTTGAATGATGGATCCATTGTGGAGGATTAGGAGGGGCTAGGGATGTGTTGGTGTATGTATATTTGCAAATCATCTCTGGACGTCAATATCAGAGATAGATTCCTGGGCTGGATGAATCATAGGTCTGACTCAGGATTGCATTTGCGATGTTTTTACACATTGCTTTTCCCCCTCAGAGCTTCGGGCTCAATTTGTCATGCTCTGTAAATTCCATCTGCGTCTATAAAATCTTTCCTGATGATTTACTGAACATCGAATCATAAAGCTGTAAAGTTACAAAATTTTAGGGCTTGCGGAGACCTCAGAGACCAGCTAGCCTAATATCACACCATGTTGCCTCTGGAGAAACTGATTCTTAATTCATAAAAATCGTGATAATAACTTTGTAATTAAATACTCAAAGCTCACTCATTCACAACATTTTTGGATAAATCTATTCCTCCTCCTCCTCCTCCTCCAGAGGAATAGATTCAAAGCCATTTTTCTAAACTACTCAGTTTTCTGCTTGTTTTATCCCAAGATCTCATCACCGGACCCAGCTCATTTCCCATTTCTTTTCAGGGTTTTGGTTTTTTACTCATTCCACATTTTCTTTTAATTCCTGTGTTGCATTTATTATTCGAATGTATTTTGTATTGAGCAATCTCTCATTTGGTTTCTAGTGCTTCTGTTGCTTTGTTACATGTCTTCTTTGACAATTTAATCTGTTTCTCTTATTCCATGATTTCCCATTCCCCCCCCCCATTATTTTGGAGTTCTTTAGCAACTAGGCACAGTGGATCCAGAGACGTACTTGGAGTCAGAAGACCTGAGTTAAGATCTAACCTCAGATACTTACTGACCGTGTGACCCTGGGCAAAGCATCTCACTTCTGTCTGCCTCCGTTTCCTCATCTGTAAAGTGGAGAAGTATCGACCTCCCAGGGTTGTTGTGAGGTTAAAGGCCTCACAAACTTTAAACACTATATAAATGCTATCATTATTACCTTTGGTGGCTTTAAATTTCCATGTTTGCTACTGTTTTTGAGAGGGATGTTGAGGAGGTTGTCCTTTTTGTGATGAAAGAGGCCCAGGGCACAGAGCAGGGGTGGGGAACCTGCAACCTCGAAGCCACATGTGGACCTCTAGGTCCTCAAGTATGGCCCTTATGAAGTTTGGATTAAGTCAAAGGGCTGCACTTGAGGACCTAGGCTTCCAGGCTGCAGGTTCCCCATCCCTACACAGAATCTAATGGGTCACAGAGTCAGGAAGAAATATTCTGGCTGGGTGATCCTGGGAACTGAAGTCCTTAGGGCTTAAAGTAACTCTCCACCTATCAACAAGCACTTACTGTTATTAACTAGTATTATTAATTAATGATTATTAATTGAGTTAATTATTAAGCACTTACTTAAATCCATTGTGCTAATACCAGAGGTTACAATGACCAAAGTGAAATAGTCCCTATTCTCAAAGAGTTTTCAATATAATTGTGGAGACTATACATTAGTCAGTCAGTCAACAAGCACTTATTAAGCACTTACTGTGTTCCAGGCACTGGAGTTACAGAAACAAAAGTGAAATATTCCCTGCTCTCAAGGGTCTTTCACTTTAATAGTAGGGACAACAGGTACAAGTGTATAGAAAATGAATACCTGGTGGTATATGGGTGCACGAGCAGCCTGGGGCATGGGAAGACCAGGAAATGCTTCATAAAAACAGTAGAGCTTGAACTTAGTCAGGAACGAGCATTTATTAAGCATCTACTGTGTGCCAGGCACTGTGATAAGCATGTTACAAATATCTCATTCCATTTTCAAAACAGTTCTGGAAGGTATTATCCCTGTTTTACTGTTGAGGAAACTGAGAGAGATGGAGGTAAGAGACTTGCTCAGGGTCATGAAGCTAGTAAATGTCTATGGTCCAGATTTGAATTCATGCCTTCCTGACTGAAAGCGCAGAGCTCTATCCACTGTGCCACCCACCTGCCTCTAGGCATATAGAGGAGGAATGAGTGCAACTCCCCAAGGCTCAAAATAGTTGTTGATTTGCCTTGGCAGAAGGAGTTCCCGCACAGGGAGTTCCTTCTGAAGATAAAATCAGATTTCCAAATGCTAAGGAGGTACGACCCTTAGTTATCAGAAGTTTTGGATGCCAGGGACTGAGAAGGAGAATTGTCCCAAAAGTGAGCCATCAGGGCAAGCAGCTGTGAATGGAGGTGGAACTGAGGTGCTGCATTATTGGGTGTGCTTGGGACGTCCTAGGCAACTGGAGCAGGGTAAACAGAGGTTCTTAGGACTGTCGAAAGCTGGAGCAAGAGAAAGAGGTTGTGGGAGTGCCCTGAGAGTGACAGTGGAGTCAGAAGAAAGCCTACGGACCAAGGGAGGGAGGACGGAGACCAGGTTCTGTCCTCTGCAGCCAGCCCAATGGACGGCAAGATGGTGCAAGCTATGATGAAAAGGTCTAATATCAGATTCTGTCCAGTACAGTCGGTGAACCTAAATCACAGGCTTCTCAATTTCATTCTGGGTTCTATTTCACAAAGAAATTGCCCCTGGGGGAAATGGGGTTGCCAACTGTGCCTCTACCACCTTTCCAAATGACCTCCTAGGAGAAATACACAGGGAGTAATATAAATAAAATCAGTGTTGTTGATTACTTGTATAATATTAAATATTGCTTGCATTAGAAGGGAGGACTCATTTCTTTGGCTATAATAACGTACTGCTTTCAATTCTTTCCCCCTCCAGATTCAGTCTCCACGTCTGGAAGAGTACACTGGTATCTGGCCTAAAGATTCATTCGTTTCCTCACCTGAGCTCACTCAGACAATTGCATCTGGCCTTAGGCAAATATTCAAGTTTGAGTATAATAATGGACGCATTGGCACCATTTATGCCCCAAAGGATACCCCAGCTACCGTTGTTAACATAGTAAGAGGGATTCTAAATATGTTCCATATCACCATCAAAAAGTCTCATAATATATATTACTTACAAGAGGTAAGTATTTCTGCTTTAGGCCTACTTATTTTTAATATCCAAAGTAGTTTGATGGTGTTAATAATAATGTAGCTTGTGTTTTGTTTTGGTTTTTTTCATTCATGGACCTCCTGAAATCAATACCATGTTTGTGGCAGTTTTTGAATCTACATCCAATCAAAACCTATGGCTCACGAGCCCCTACCAAGGTGTTTAAAAAAATAGATCAACCAAGGGGCTCATTAATTCAAATCAAAAGACATTTGATTAAATAATAGCAAAATAAATGATAAGTAACATTTCTCCCTCCTACCCCCATCACTTGTCCTCCGATTTCCATCTGACTGGTGGGAAAGGAAGCATTTGTATGGCTAAGGGATGGAGGAGTTAGAGGGCCCCTGCTTAGGGGAGAGCACATGCGTAGGGAACACAAAAATCTGAATAATTCACATTTCTAGGCCCGTGTTTTAGCCAGAATCCTCCCATGACTTCTCTGCTTGTTGCTTCTTTGTAGAGTCACATTTTAATCCGAGAAAGCCAATAAAATACCATACATTGTTAGATGCTGGTTTTGTCTACTTTAACACTATGTCTTTGCTGTTCTATCTTTACCTCCTGGCTCTCTGGGCCACTGCCATCTACTGAGGTCTCCACTGGGTTGCTGTCTGCTGCCCTTTGCTTTTCTCTTCCTTTGATTTGACTTTCCCTTGTATGAAGGGATCTCATCTTTTTAAACCATAGACTCAAAGGCTACTTCAGCTCTTTTTGTGAGTCAAATTCACAGCTGCACCCAGAGCTAGCACCCAGGAGCAGTTGGTACTTTTGTGAGTCAAACCCACAGTTCCAAGCATCCAGCAGAAACCAGGAGAACTCTAAATGCTTAGACTAAACCTGTCTTTGATGTTTTTGTTTTTCCCTCAGGTTCCTGACCTCCTCCAACTCACTCAGTCAATTTTTTAGTACTAGGGAAAAAATATATTTTATTATATTATACTTGGTTGCTACCTGGTTCCATACAAATTATCCCAGGAATTATACTTAGAAAGACTTGGGTAAAAGGAGGGGGAGAGAAAAAGTAGCTAAGAATCTTGTTTTACATTACTTCTTGCAAAAAAAAAAAATGCTTCTCTCCTTACAACAAAAAAGCACTGCTTTTGTATATTAATTTATACTTTTCAAAACATGTTGACATATTTCATCTTAATTGAACCTAAATAGCTTTTGTGAAAGACGAAACTATTGTCATTGTATCCAGTCTTTTAATTGGGGAAATAGACACACGAGTCATATGAGTTCCTCAAGACTGCCCGGTGAGGCCTTTATGGAGTTGGGATTAGGACCTAATTTTCTTGACTCCATCTAATTAGCTCCATAATTTGTATTTCAGTCTCTATACTTATTCACTTTCTTCTAGAGGAAAATGGAAGTTCTAACGTGAGGTTTTTTACTTGAGTATCTCATTCTTCATAGGCTGGGATTGGTGGTATATGTTATACTAACTACATCATCCATGAAGATAAGAGAAATAATCAAGTTTCCATCATGAAATCCAGGGATCTCAACAACTGCCTGGACAAGGCAGCCAAGAAGACAGGAATGGCTTATTTACATGTCTCCCCCCAATTTGACAAGGTATAACCATTTGTATAAAATAGACCCAAGCAATCCTTTTGCCACAGAGAGGTCCCATTCTGCTAGATTGCCCATTTATTTCCCAGTTAGTGGCCATAGAAGAAAGGGACCTTTCCTGGATTTCTTGCTCAGGGTCATGGAACAAAATGATGACCAAGGGGCTGGAATCTTTTGCTTTATCTTCAGATTTCTGGGTCCTCTCTCTCCTTCTGGGCTACCACCAACTAGGAGTTTAACAGAGGCTTTCCCCCACTTTTTTATATGATATCTTCAATACTGTAGCTTCTGTTCCCTCCCTCCCTCCCTCTCTCCTTTTTCCTAAGTAACCCTAGAAATATAGTCATTGGCAAATGATCCATAAAAGTCTATTTTACAACCAGCATAAGGAAAATCCATATGACGGGAAATATTTACAGTGTAAAATATATCATAGACTTAGAGTCATAGCACATGAGACCTGAGATCATCTTTCTCTGTTTCTCATTTTGGTAAGTGAAAAGACAGAGAACCAAAGACACCAAAAGATTTGCCCAAGGTCACAGAAAAGATGGAAGTGAAGCTGGCAAGGAGGGGGATGGGAGACACAGGGCCTGGTTCTCCTAACTCTGAGTCCAACATTCTTTTAGCCTAGGCCCAATAAGACTGTTGTTCGAAGTTACTCTATTTAACTAGTTTTTCCTGACCTGTTATACATAGACTACTTCTGGGTTCTTCTTAGCCCATTAAGTATTCTCTTCTGAATTTTCTCTAGCCCTGGTTCGTGGAATTATAAGACCTTGGTTCATATTCCAGGTCTATTTGCTTCCTCTGTGACCTTAGGAAAGTCATTTCTTAGTCCAGCATGTAGCACAGTGCTTCGCACATAGTAGGTGCTTAATAAACACTTGTTGGCCGACCACTTTGCCTTGGCTGTTTCCTTCTCTGTTAAATGAGGTTAGACTAGATCATGACTTTTTTGTGTCATGAGCCTCTTTGGTTTGGTGGTCTAGTGAAGCCTATAGAACCTTTCTCAGAACAATGTTTCCAAATGCATAAAAATAAAATACATAGGATTACAAGGAAGCCAATTATATTAAAACATAGTTGTCCGCATTTTTTTAAAGTTCACAGAAGCCAGGTTAAGAACCTCCACCTATAGCATGACTTCCAGTTCTATCTATGAGCCTAAGAAACTTGACCAGGCTCGTGGCCATCACCTGGGACTGGCCACATGAGGTATTGTTCTTCCGCTGCCTTCCCTCATCCTCCCCAAACCTAGCTGCCTCTCTAAAGTACCCTGAAATGATAACTGCCATTATCGTACAATCTGGTGAATCCAATTTTACTAAATACAAAAGTGCCCAGAATCAGTTTTCTTTTTCCTTTTACAAACAACCTATGAATTTATGAATTTCAAATGGAGCTGTTTTGTCTTCTGCAGATACATAGTTTAAAATGGAACTGTTCTGATTTCTGCAGGTACATGGTTTGAAGCTGTGGTTACAAAGTGGTAGGATCAGGATTCAAACCCAGGTCATCTGGCCCTAAATCTAATTCTCTTGTCACTGTATTATTTTACCTTTCTACTGGAATTTAGATACTGCATCCCCAAAAAAAACCCTGATGGAAGATGGGCAGCTTCAGGATGGGGAACTTGTGGCCTCAAGGCTACATGTGGCCTTCTAGGTCCTTGGGTACAGCCCTTTGACTGAGTCCAAGTTGTATAGAACAAATCTTTTTATTAAGGCAATTTGTTCTGTGAAGTCTGGATTCACTCAAAGGGCCATACTTGAGGACCTAGAGGGCCACATGTGGCCTCAAGGCTGCAGGTTCCCCACCCCTGGTAGACCCACTTTTTTTTAATGCTCTCCAAATCCACCCAATCCAACAAGCAGTTATTAAGTGCCTATTGAATGCAAGGTTGAGCAGACAGTTGTTGTTTGTTGTGTGCACTGTCTCAATCTACTTGTCTTTCTAGAAAGCTGGGATTGTTAAAGGAACAGAGACATATGCCTACAAAATGAAGTATACTGGACTTGGGGCTTTGATCACAGAAGTTACTGTTCACCAGGTGTACCAAGTCTCCCCATTCAATGAGGAGAATGGGGTTGGAGTGACAGAAACTAAGTGAGTTTAATCATGTGAAATCAATCACATCCTTTGACACCCAATCAATAGCTGAGCCTCCCTAACTTGTGAACTGAGCCCCCACAGAATCAAATTACAGCAAAGAACGACAGACCAAGGCAGAATTTTCTTTAACATATCTGCTTTACTTTGGAATTTTTTAAAAAGGGAGGGGAGAAAATGCGTTTGCTGTGGAGCTAGAGAATACTTAGAAGTCTGAGACTGAGGAAAGGGCTGGTCTAAATTTCCAAAAATGGTATCAAAATAAAAACACTGCCAGCATTAGCCATTGACCCATAATGTTGAATACAAAGGCTACCACTCCCTTCAGTCCATCCAAAAGATATCTAGTATTAAGGGAATGGAGGGGGAGAAGGAAGAGGACCAGCACACCCTAATCACACCCTTACAATTGTAGTCTTATCTTTAGAATTGAGGGAATCACAGAATTTCAGAATTGAAAAGGAACCTAGAAGCTACCAAGTCCAACCTATGGCTCTATGCAATTCATGATAAGTGGCCCTCCAACCTTCAGCACCATTTCCTGACCACCAGATAGATTCCAGATGCCTTTTCAGAGGATAGAAATTTTACATAGGAGGAAACTGAGGACCAGAAAAGTTAATTAATTTGGCTAAGGTCACACAAGTAAATAGTAGGCATCAGAGGTAGGGATTTGAACACAGGTCTTTTGATTGTAAGGATTATCATAGATCCAGAGCAAGAAAGGACTTCAGAGGCCATCTACCCCAACCACTGAACTTTTACAGAAGAGGAAAATTGAGGTTAACTAATTTGCCCAAGGTCACCCAAGTGAATAGTAAGCATCAGAGGTGAGATTTGAACCCAAGACCTCCAACTCCAAAACAAACCCCTTTCTGTTGCGTCATACTGCTTGCTCCAAATCAGCCATTTTCTAGATTAACTATATTTCCTAATCCACATGTGTTTGTTTTGTTCTTTGAGGCAAGACCTCAGCTTGATTGAAGTGAAAAATGAGCGTTTGAGCTCCCCAGGAGTTCGAATGCAGAATCAGGGAAGCCTTCAGTACCGTTTCTTAACCACCAGACACCAGATGCCTTTCCAGCTGGTGAAAATGAATAACCCTAGGAGGCAGGTGAGAAAGGGGGTTTTTATTTATTTAATGCACAGCTTCATTTAACTGGGCTGATTTTACTGCATACTCCTTGGGTCCTAGGTCACTGAGGTCCTCCAGCACCTCATCCAGAACAACCAAGGAAGGTTCCATGAAGATGCTCCTGCCAAATTTCTAGAGTTTATCCAGCTTATTCGGGCTATGGATGTTGGAAGCCTGGTCAGCATTTGGAAGCAATGGGAAGACAAGACTCAGTACAGGTCACTGGCCACCTCAGACCCCATCTCAGTTCTGGGACCTGGGTTGAGTGGGCTGGGAAATTCCCACCGGGGGGCAGGGTGGGGTCCACTAGCATCCTCGTTATCTGTAGGCCACCTCAGGGACCAAAAAACATCAGGCGTGAAATGAAGGCACTGTGACTGTGGTTGCAGGCACTGGTTGCTGAGCGCCATCGCCATGGCGGGAACCAAAGACAGCCTGAAGTTCATCAAGCAAAAAATTGAGAGTGATGCCTTCTCCTTCTTGGAAAATTTGCTGGCGGTTGTTTTTTCATTCCAACTCACTACAGCCGACACCAGAGTCCTTCCCATAGCTGCAGTAAGTGAAAGCATATGGTGAAAGTCCTCAGAGGACTGTCAAGATCAATTTTTCTCATGGTAGGGTAGAAGGTCATCAAGGGAATCCCTGACCAATTTGACCACTTCCCCACTTAAGTTGATAAGATCACAGGTCATGAGCCCAGGAAGAGGCATTTTGGCACCCAATCAGCTAGGTGGCTCAAGGTCTCACTATGCTGGACTTGAAATCAGGAACCCCTTGTTCAAATCCAGCCTCACACATTCGTTAGGTGTGTATCCCTGGGCAAGTCACTTAATCTTTCTTAGCCTCATCTGTAAAATGAGGAGAAGAATACTCAACTCACAGTTGTTGTAACGGTCAAATGAGTTAACATATGTGCAGTTCTTTGCAAACTACAAAAACTATAAAATGCTATATAAATGCTAGCTATTATCATTATATATATATATACATATATACATATATATACTATATATATATATATGTGTGTGTGTGTGTGTGTGTATATAAAACCTCTCTGAACACCAGTTTCCCCAACTTGAAAATGGCTGGATTAGACTAGATGGTCTTTAATATCTTTTTTAACTCCGTTTTATGATTCTATGGGCATGATACACACTGACCCCTGTAATGCGCATCTGCCTAAAGTCACAGTCTAGGTCAGTAGTGTCAAACTCAAATAGAAACAGGGCCCACAAAATCATACTTAAGGATACCTGTGGCTGTATATTTAAGAAAATCACATAATAACATCATTTATATTCTGTTGCATTTTTTATTTTGTTAAATATTTCTCAATTACATTTTAACTGGTTTGAGCTGCATCTGAAAGTGTTACAGAGCATGCCTCTGGCAGGCCACATGTTTGACGGGTCTATTCTAGTGGACATAGAGATAAAAAGGACCTTAGAGGGAATACAATTGCTTATTTTGTAGATGAAGAAGCTGAGATCTAGAGGGACAAAATGATATCCAAGTAGAGGTGGTAAATAGAAAAGCCAGTGTTTGAACCCAGGTCTACTCATTCAAAATGAAATGATCCTCCTACCACCCTTATACTGGCTCCTAAAAACAGAAAATCTGAGTAACAAAATCTCAAATATTAGAAAAGGCTTCAGAGGTCCTCTATAGTCCAACCCATACCTAACCAGGAATCCCTGAGTCACATCCATGACCAGACAGTAGTCATCCAGCTTCTACTGGAAGACCTCCATTGACAGGGAATAGGGACCTCCAGGGATAGACCTTCTCTGGCTTCCTCCTTCAGTATTCCAATGCCTACACCTCTAGTCCTTTGTTTAAAAAAAAACAAAAAAACAAAAACAAAAAAGATGATGCCTTAAACAAAATAAAGTAGTAGCCTGGTTAGGTATAATATCAATTAAGTTGGGTGTCTTTGATTGAGTTATTTGCTTAAGGCTCTCACTCCTGGAGGCGCAGGACTCTGAGCAGCTACTCTAAGGGATGTTGATGGTTTTCTCGGTAACTATGAATTGTATTGGGTCTGTTTGTAACTTGATTGTATTTGCTCTGAAGTTCAGGGTGCTGGCTTTTTCCCGAACTAAGTGAATGATGTTTGTATGTTGAATTAAAGTAAGATTGTTAACCCCTTAACGTTGCTTTCCTTAGTAAAGCAGATCAAAAGAACCTGGCCTTGCAGCGTTCTGTGAGCTGGTTGTTGTTGGTTTTATACCCCCCACAGCAGCTGCTAGCCGGATTGTTGAAACATTAGGCCAGAGTGCTGCAGAAATAGTACCTCCAGTGTTCTGGACAATATTTCTCTCTTACTTCAGCCCTAAATGCATCAGGGTTTGGGAATTCTCTGGTTTCTGCATCACCCTACTGAGTCATATTAAGTCACACCATCCGCTAAAATCCCCAGATTTTTCTTCCCTTGAACTGTCACCAACTGGTGAAGATGCCTTCCCCATCTTGCACTTGGGAAGCTGAATATTGCAAAGTTTAGGCTTTTTACATCTATGTTAGGTGGGCACTGTGGCCCCTCTCCTAAATGTGACATCTTGCACTGAGCTCTTTCTCCATCTCCATTTTTCAGATGAGGGATCTGAGGCTAAGAGAGATTAAGTGATGTTCTTCTCTAGCTATTCTTGTTTATGGACACGATGAGGGTTATGTCTGAGGATGTGACATGGGTTTTTTTTTTCTGAGTGACTTTTTAATAAGATGTTTTTTTCTTTCCAGGCAGGGTCTTTGGGGACAGAGGAATGAGGCAGCCTGGCAATATTCATATGTGACCTTTAAGCCAGCAATACCTGTAGCACACAGGCACAGGCTGCCTTCTCAGTACTGTGTTTTTCTAGACTTGTGCCCTCATCTAGGCGTCTGGCACTGCCTAGAACAGCTGGGCACCGGGCATTGGCAGACACTCACAGATGGAGTAAACAAATTCAACAAACATTTATTAAAGTGTGCTCTACATGCAAAGCCCTGGTTAATAACCATAATTCTAGCAATCCGCCCTGAGGTTTTGCTTCTAATAACTGGCCCTTACGCCTTTTCCTAACCTAATGTTGTGTCCTCCGTAGACCCCATGGACACACATGACTCATCTCCTCCCTCTAGGGGCAGCCCCCACTGGCAGGTCTTATTCCCGCCCCCCATCAAATGACTCTGTTGACCATTGGACTGCTCTTGTAGGAACTGGTCGCTAGTAGCACATCCTAGTGTAAAGGACCCTTGGCTGGACATTAGTTAACCTGGGTTTTAACTCCACTTCTGCACCTTGCTGGATATGTGACCTTAGGCGAATCCCCAACAGCACTTGTCACTGCTGCTGTTAATACCCCCTTCTACCTGACTCTGATGGGACTGACAACATGAATTGTTGTCTTTCCTCGTCCTCCCCCAACCCAGCTTCCTCTCCAAAGTACCCTGAAATTGCAGCTGGTGTTATTGTGCAATCTGGTGGATCCAATTTTACTAAACACAAAACTGCCCAGAATCAAACTTTTCTTTTTGCCTTTTTACAAACATCCTAGTTAAATGGTTTAAAATGGAGCTGTTTTGACTTCTGCAGGAAATTGTCACCAGTCTTCGAATACAGAAACATACCTTGCTTCAAAAGGTTGCTCTCCTGGCTTATGGTTCTATGGTTCACAGGTCGTATCTTTCCACTTCATCATCTCCTGCTGAAGCCCTTCAGGTGAGAGGTGTCAAATCTCAGGACTTTTTTTCCCCATATAAAGTACTTGGTAGTTCCCAGTACATTCTCACAGCTGCCTCCATTTTCTAATATTACAGAATATACTAATTAAATGTTATGGAACTGTTTAAAATAAAAATAAAATCCCCATCTAATCTCCTATTTGTCATAGATGTTAGAAGTCTCTTTTTTAATCTTTCATTTTATTTTTCGATTAAACATTTATTTTCTCTCCCTCTGGTCCCTACTTGAATTTAAAAGAAAAAAAGGAAAAGAAAACCTTTGTAACAAGTGTGTATAGTCAAACATAACAAATTCTCATTTTGTTTATGGCCAAAAATATGTCTTTTTTCCTTTGTCAATCTGTCACCTTTCTGTCAGAAGCAGTGTCTTGCAGAATCAATTTTGTCTTCTGGAATCACAAATTGCTCAATGTTCCCAAGTCTATCATGTTGTTTGTCTTTACAAAGTCCCTTGGCGATCATCTTCCCTTTCCCAAGACAGAATAGTCCTGGAAGCAAGGTTCCAAAGAGATGCTGCTTTGTATCTAGTAGATATCTATTTATTTATGTGTTATTTCGCTTCTTGGAATGTAAGCTCCTTGGAGGCAGGCACTGGTTTTGTGTGTGTGTGTGTGTGTGTGTGTGTCCTCAGAGCTTAGTATGGTACCTGACAAAGAATGAGAGGTTCATTAATTCGTGTTGAATGAGCAGTTGATGGATTGCTTGTGAATTCTTGAGAGCAAGGCGGTGGATGTTGTCAGTGAGTGAGGACCCTGACTTCACACACCAGGTCCTATATGAGATGATGCGGCAATGACCAAGTACTCGGTTGGCAGGTACTCCATAACTACGCAAATGAGGCAATTAAAAGCGGCCAGGAGGAAGCAATGGTCACAGCCCTGAAGGCCCTTGGCAACTCAGGCCAAGCAGCTAGCATCAAACGCATCCAGAAGTACCTGCCGGGATTCTCACCCTCTGCTTCTGATCTTCCGGTCAGGGTTCAAGTGGAGGCGGTTATGGCCCTGAGGAAGATAGTCAGGAAAGACGCCTCAAAGGTGAGAATCATGTTCCTTTGCTTTAAACACACAGTCCAGGAATGGAGCAGGAAAACTTGGGGTCAGGATCATTGGACCTAATACTGAGATCAAGCAAGGACCTCAGGCATCATCCTGCTCCACTCCCTCCTTCTACACATGAGGACGTTGAAGCCCAGAGAGGTAAGGTGATAAATGTCAGAGGTGCAATTTGAATACAAGTCCTTTGACTCCAGAATCAAGTTTTTTCCCCCGTTGTACAATTGTTGCCTTCTGATTTTTGCTCATGAAAGCAATACAGTTGGCACCAACAATCTGTCAAACAACAACAAGCATTTATTATTATTATTATTAATTATTATGTCTATGTGCCAGGCATTGTGTTAGAAGTTAGGGACAGAAAATAACAATGACAAAAACTCCCCATGTTTGTCCTGTTTGTTGATCTGATTAGATATGACTAAGGCCCCCTCTTACCATGGGGGCAGTAGTTAATGGGAGGGATGATCAATGGCTGTGTCATGACACTGACGCACCAAAAGTGTCTCTCTCCGTGCTTAGCTGACGTTGGAAACAAGTTGGACTGACTGATGAGCGCTGGTACAGAATTCACTTATTTAAACTCCAATGTTCTCCCTTCTCTCTTCATTCCCACACATTCAATTTAATTGAAAAGGGGAAAAAAAGGGCTAATTCAGTGACTACACGAAGACATTACCATGGATATTAGAAAATGTTGTGTGGAAGCTATTTCGGCTCATAATGTTACCTCTCCATGACTCATGCACTGGACTTTACCAAATGGCTCTAATCATTTTAATTTAGGATTTTTTACTCAGTAGAGATGAAGCACAGAACATTTTTCATGAAAACAAGTCTCCTAGGATCCTCTTATTAAGAAGAATATTTACCTGATGTGTTTTCTGTAAGCAGAGAGTTTTTGCAATCTGGAGGCTCCTTTGGAAGAGATCCTACCCCCCACTCTGAGACCTCCTGTAAGGGACAGAGACCCTTCCAGCCTTGTTTTTTATATTAAACAACCCAAACTTAGACTATCCTGGCTTTCTGGCCTAAGGAGTTGTCTTTATCTCCAGGGTTACCTCTGCATCAGGGTGTGTGTGTGTGTGTGTGTGTGTGTGTGTGTGTGTGTGTGTGTATCCATCAAGGATCTTTGAAGCTGGTGTCATTATCCCCAGATGACCCAATCTGTGAGTGTGAGTTATAGGGGTATCTCAGAGAGGGTGCTACCCATTCATTTCCCCCAAAGAAGAAGCAAAGAGTAAGACAAATCAGTTGTGCACAATTCCTGAAACAAACCCAATTTTGGTTAGAGTTAGAATATATTGATACTTATAGTTGGCTCATGATAAATTCATATAAATTACTGGATGAGACATTTTTTTAAAATCCTACTATGGCCAAGTTACTAGGGAACACACAGGTAAATATAAGGCTACGTAGGCTCCTTGCCCTTGAGAAGCTTTCAATATAGTTGGGAAATTAAGACCCACCTAAGAGAAGTATTAATAATCTTATGTTCTTGATGGGGTTAACATCTCCCCAATCTGTTGCCAAGTCTTGTCAGTCCCATATCCACAGCATTTACCCTACTCCTGTAGACACGGCACCAGTTGAAGTCCTTATCACCTCTTGTCAGGACTCCTCCAGTAGTCTCCTATCTCGTCTCCCTGCCTCATTCTCTTCCCTTTCCAATCCATCCTCCACACAGCTGCCAAATTGGGATTGCCAGAACACAAATCTGACCATGTATCTTCCCCATTCAATAAACTCCAGTGGTCCCCTATTGCCACTGGGAAAAAATAAAAACACCTTCGTTTGGCATTTAAAACCCTCTATAATCTGGTGGCAACCCATGTTTTACATTTACTTTCCATGAATTCCCCTTAAGCACTCTACTTTCCAGACAAATTAACTTATTTAC
This sequence comes from Trichosurus vulpecula, assembly GCF_011100635.1. Taxonomy (NCBI): domain Eukaryota; kingdom Metazoa; phylum Chordata; class Mammalia; order Diprotodontia; family Phalangeridae; genus Trichosurus; species Trichosurus vulpecula. The sequence continues at coordinate 45,802,263 of NC_050576.1, forward strand.
TGTTCCTTGTACATGACATCCTAGAGTATTTCCTTTGCCTATATTGTTGTCCCTCCTGCCTGTTGCATCTTGGGATCTCTAGCTTCAAGATCCAGGCCAAATGTCACCTCCTACAGTAGACATGTCCTCCTTTCACTAAGGGTTAGGGTTTGCCACTGCTTAAATTACTTTCTATTTGCTTTGCACATATTTTGTATTAATTTCTCTGTGTCTGAGTTGTTTTTTTTCCCTGGTCAAATCCCTTGAATTCAGGGATTCCCTCACCTAGCTTAGTTCTTGTCACATACAACAGTAGGAACTTGGTAAAGGGAATAAGGGGTATAAACAGTAGATACTACCCATGTTCAGGGGGGAGAGAGGTTGCTTTGGTCTACAGTTGGCCAAGGGCAACCTCGTGGAGGAGAGGAGATTTTACCTGGCCTTGGGACGCTTTCTAGAGATAGAGAAGAAAGATGAGGTCTTTCAAGCAACTGAGCTAGTGTGGTGCCTTCATGGGAATTTGTCTCTAACATGTTTCTGCTCTGCTTCTGCTGTGAAATGTCCCTAGGTCCAAGAAATATTTCTCCAGATCATCGCAGATCGCTCCTTGTCACCCAAAGTCCGGATGATGGCTTCTGCTTTGCTATTTGAAGGGCAGCCTCCTCCTTCTGTGATGACCACAGTTGCCAATATCATGCTGAAGGAGAAGGGCTTGCAAGTAGCCAGTTTCATTTACTCCTACATGAAGACCATCTCCACAAATTACTTCCCAGATTGGGCTAACACGTACGTAGGGAATCAGTGGCAAATTTCTGGGATAAGTAGCTATTTCAAACCTAGTGACATCTGAGGACCAGTGTGGCCTCTGATGTCCGCAGTAGGGAAGAGTGATTAGAACACCAATTACATCAGTAGTGGTTTTATGCACACTTCAGTTCCCAGGCAAATTATTTTTTGGTTTAATTAAGGCCTCCTATCTTAGTCAGAGCTATGTCACATTATGAAAATATGTTATGGACTTGACTTGGTATGAGATTCTAAAATAACTGGTGAAATTATAAAGTATGTAGGAAATGCATATAATTTCCCTTTATTAAGGGCCTATCAGACTGTAACACATTCTGGCAGTGGTGATCCAGTCTTTACCTAAAGAATTTTGGTGAAGGGGAACCCATGACCCCCTGAAGCAACCCATTCTCTTGGATGCCTCTATTAATTAGGAAGTTTTTTCCTTACATCAAGCTCAAATCAACACCTCTACATTTCACACCCATTGTTCCTAGCCTGGCCCTCTGGGGCCAAGCAGAACAAATCTTATCTTTTATCCTTTTGGCAGCTCTTCCAAAACTAACATCTCTTCTTCCTGCCCTCCAGTTTTTTTTTCCTTCTCTTCACTCAACCCCAATTCCTTGAGTTGGTCTTCATCCACTATCAAGCTAAGTCCTTTTGCCATGCAAATCTCCTTCTTCTGCATGCTCTCTAGCTTGACAATATCTTTCCTAAAATGTGGTTTCTAGAGCTGACCAGAATACTCTTGATATGGTTTGACCGGAGCAGAGGACACCTCCTTATTCCTTGAAACTGCATCTCTTAATGTAGCCTAAGACCACAGTAGTTTTTCATTGCTATATTGCATTGTTGATTTTTACTGAGCTTGTGGTGCACTAAATACCCCAGGTCTTTTTCAGATGAACTATTATTTAGCCGTGTGCTGCCCATTTTCTATCTTGCAAAATGGATTTCTTGAATACAAGTCTAGGAATTTAACTTTATCCCTAATTTCATCTGGTTGGATTCAGCCTAACATTCTAGCTCAAAATCTTCTCAGATCATAATGGATTGAATGTGGTCATTATCTCTTCCTACTTTGGGTCATCTGTATATCATGTATGCCTTCATTCAAAACATTGATAAAAGTGTGGAACAAGATATAGCCAAGGACAGATCCCTGGCCACTCTACTAGAGACTTTCTTCTGATTGACATAGATACATTAATGATCACTCTTTGGGTCTTCTAATTAAACCAGTTTCAATCTACCTAACTATACTGCATTAGGCCATCTCCCCCATCTAATTCAGCATGAGAACAAAATCTTTCACTAATCATTCCTTTAATAACAACCTAGATTTCTGCTAAGAATAGAAGTCAAGCTCATGACTTAGAGTTTTCAATCTCTGCTCTAGTCCTTCCCCCCTTTTTTAAATGGAGACATTTGCCCTTCTCCAGTTCTATGGCATCTCTCCCATTCTCCGTTATTTTTCAAAGCTTAAGCATAGTGATTCACATATGCCCATTCATCTAGTACCTTGGGTAAATGATTTTAATTAGGAGAATCCACATAGTACAACAGAAAAAGCAGGGGCTCTGGAGTCAAAGGACTTGGGTTTAAGTCCTGTCTTTGATACTCACTACCTGGGTAGCCTTGGGCAGATCACTTGACCTTAGCTTCAGTTTCCTCATCTGAAAAATGAGAAAGTTGCACTAGATGGCTCCTGAGGCCCCTTCCAACTCTAGATATATGATCTCATGAACTTAATTCCCATGATGTACCCATATGATAATGGTATGTTCTGTTCCTGACAAAGATAATGTACATGTTTTTTAGGGTCGCTGCTTCCTTTTCTAGATTTTCACTAGTGATCCCTTTATCAATAAAATAACTTTGCCAAAAATAAACTCAACCTTATTGGCCTAGAATTTTCAATCTCCACTCTTTCTCTTTTCTTTCTTTTTCCCCCCTGAAAATTGGGACATTTGTACTTCTCCAGACCTGTCATATCTCTTCTGTTCTTTGCAATGTTTTTTTTTAAAAAATTGCTTTAAAGTTATTTTATTTTTACACTCATCCATAAATATATTTCCCACTACCCCCATTGAACAATAAAAATTAAAACTAAAAACAAAATTCTTGTCATAAACATATATAGCCCAGCAAAACAAATTCCCACATTAGCCATGTGCAAAAATATTTCTTTCTGCATTTTAAGTCCATCACGTCTCTAGCAGAAAGGGAGTGGAACGTTTCATCTTCGATCTTCTAGAGTTGTGGTTTATCATTGAATCGACAGAGTTCTCAAGTCCTTCAAAAATACCTTTCTCTATAATATTGTTGAAATTATATAAATCATTCTAGTTCTGTTTCACTCTGCATGAGTTCAAAGAGGTTATCCCAGTTCATTATTTCTTATGCACAACAATGATATTCCATTACATTCATATATCATAGTTTCTCCACCCTTTTGGCTAAGGGTACCTACTTCGTCTCCAGTTTTTGGCTCCCACCAAAAGAGTGGCTATAAGTATTTTTGCACATAAGGATCTTTTCCTTCTTTCTTTGTTTCTTTTTAAGATAATTCTAGCAGTGGTATAGCTGGTTCAAAGGTATACACAATTTAGTAATTTTTTAATTCCAAATTGCCCTCTAGAATGTCTGGACAAATTCATAGCTCCAGCAGCATTGGATAGTGTGCCTACTTTCCTGCAATTCCTCCAAATTTGTCATTTTTGATAGTTTGATAAGTGTGGAGTAGAACTTCAAAATTGCCTTAATTTCTACTTCTTCAATTATTCATGATTTAGAACATTTTCTCATATGGTAATTGATAACTTGGATTATTTCTTTTGAAAACTATATCTTCATATCCTTCACATGTATCTATTGTGAAATGGTATTTAGTCTAACAAATTTGAATCAGTTTTATAGATGTCTTGGATATGAAACCTTTGTCAGAGAAAATTGCTGCAGAAATTTTTCCCCTCCCAATTGACCAATTTCCCTTCTAATTTGAACTACATTTGATTGCTTTGGACAAAAATTTTTTAATTTTATGTAATCAAAATTATATATTTTATCTTATTTGATCTTCTCTATCACTTATTCAGACCTGAATTCTTTTGAAGCAATTTCTTCTTTGTTCCTCTAATTTGTTTAAGATGTATCTTTTATATCTAAGCCATGTGTCCATTTGGAGCTTATATTGGTGTATGGTGTAAGGTGTTAGTCTCCCTAATTTATGCCAGACTACTGTTTAGTTTTTCCCAGCAGTTTTTGTCAAATATGAGTCTTTCTCCCAGTTACTGGGATCTTTGGGTTTATCAAACATTATGCTACTGTATGGATTTGCTTCTCATTGTTGTGTACTTAATCGATTCCACTGATCAACCTCTCTATAGTTTAATCAGTATCACATTTAAAAAAAATGTTTAGTTCATTGAAATAAATTTTGAAATCTGGTGCTATGAACACCCCGCCCCCACCATTTCCTGCTTTGTTTTTACTATAACCTTTGAGATTCTTGACCAAAGTTCCTCCATATGGATTTCATTATTATTTTTTCTAATTTTATAAAATATTCCTTCAATAGTTTGATTGATATAATAATAAGTAAATTAATTTAGGTAGTACTATTATTTTTGTTATATTGACCTATCTTTAAGTATCATTTCTCTCATTATTTAGGAATGTCTTTATTTCAGTAAAGAGTGTTTTACAATTCAGTTCATAAATTCCTGGTACATCTTGGTAGGATAGTTTCTGTACTTTTTTTAAATTGAATTTTACTTTCTATCTCTTTCTGCTATGTATCATTAGTAACATTCAGGAATGCTCTGATGATTTCTATGGTTTTATTCTATATTCTGCAACTTTGCCGAATTTATTGTTTCAGTTAATTTCTCTATGATTATTCCTTCCATTTCTCTTATTGCTATAGTGATTATTTCTAGCACCATGCTAAATAGTAGTTGTGGTAATGGAAATCCTTGCTTTACCCTTAATTGTATTGGAAAGGACTCTAACTCTGTATCTTATAATGATTTCTCTTAGATTTAGATAAATTGTATTTACTATATTGAGGAAAAGTCTATTTTTATGCTTTCTAGATATTTTTTAAAATTAATAACTGCTGCTGGATTTTGTCAAAAGCCTTTTCAGCATTAATTTACATAATCATATAGTTCATATTATGTTATTAAGATGATTTATTATATTAATAGTTTCCTTTATGTTGAACCAGCCATTTCTGGCATAAACCGAACCTGGACATAATATTTAATCTTTCTAACATGCTGTTAGAGCCTGCCTGCTAATATTTTATTTCAAAATTTTGCCTTGCTGTTCATTAGGGATATTAGTCTGTAGTTTTCTGTCTCCTTTGTCAATTCGTGGTAATCAAGGCCGTCTTTGTATCATAGAAAAAGACTATAAAAGTGCTTTCTCTTCTTATTGCAAACAATTTATGTAATACTGGAATAAATTATTCTTTGAATGTTTGATAGAGTTCACTGATATAGTCATCTTCTCCTGGAGATTTTTTTTCTTTGGGGGTTAATTTATGGATTGTTCAATTTTTAAAAAGTTATTTTTTGTTTAAATTGTCTTTTTCTTCTTTGTTAAGTCTATACATTTTATATTTTTGTAAGTATTCATCCGTTTTCTCTAGGTTTTCAGTTTTATAAGCATTATAAGCAATACAATTGAACAAAATAATTTTTTTTATAATTTCCTTTATTTCCCCCTCAATTAGAGTGAGTTCTCATTTATCAGTTTCAATGTGAACAATTTGAATTTCTCTTTTTAAAAAACCATATTAGCTATTTATTTTATTAGTTTTTTAAGAGCTCCTAATTGTATTTATCACTTTAATGGTATTTTTTGCTTTCAATTTTATTAATTTCTACTTTATTTAGTTTGAGATTTTTGTTTTGTTGTCATTCAGGGTTGGGTTTTTTTTTAGTTGCTTGCCCTATTCATTGGATTTTTTTTCTTTCTCTCTCTTGTTAATGAAAGAGTTTAGGGACCTAAATTTCCCCCACACTTTGCTTTAATTGCATCCCAAGAATTTCAGTATGCTGTCTCATTATTATACTTTTCTTTGATGAAATTTTCTATTTTTTTCTATAATATCTTCTTTGACCCACCAGTTCTTTAAAAGTATGTTATTGAGGGGCAGCTAGGTGGTGCAGTGAGTAGAGCACCAGCCCTGGAATCAGGAAGACCTGAGTTCAAATCCGGCGTCAGACACTTGACACATGTACTAGCTGTGTGACTTTGAGCAAGTCACTTAACCCCAATTGCCCTAACAAAAAGCAAAAAAAAAAAAAGAAGGATGTTGTTTAATCTCCATTTAACTTTCAATTCCTTCTCTAAGAGCTCTTTATTGAATATAATTTTATTACATTGTGATCAGTAATGAAGTTTGGGTTTTTTTTTTTTAGTATTTCTTCTCTTTTGCATTTTTGGTGAGCTTTTTATGCCAAAATATTTGGTCAGTTTTTGTAAAGGTGTCCTATATAGCTTGGAGGTATGTGAATTCCTTCCTATTCCCTTTCAGTAGTCAAAGGAGATCTAGCATATCTAATTTCTCTAAAGTTCTATTCAAGTCCTTGTCTATCTTTTTGTTTGGTTTGTCTAGGTGTGAAAGGGGAACATTAAGGTCTCTTGCTATCCACAGTCTTTTAAAGTTCATTGAGTGATTCAACAACTACATATGCCAGTGTATTGAGCACCCTAGATTATAGATTACCTCGGTCCATGATTAAAACTCATCAAGGGCAGCAAGGTAGTTTCTGAATATCTCCCTACTTATCTCCAGTAAAAACTCCCCATTAGCTAGTTTTATGTAGCACTTGGGAATGCTCCTCCATTTGCATTTAGGTCCCCTCAGACAAAGAGCCACAAAGTATTGTGTGGATCTGAATCCACTCAAAAACTGCAGCTTACTAACATTCTCCCCACAACGTGATTACTATGTCTCATTAGCCAGAGGGTACATTTAGTTAAGAATAGACATATTTAATGAAATAGCATAATAAGAAGTTGCAACTTAACATTGCTCACACTCTCACACTGCATGTGGAAAGATTGGCTAGGGAAAACATGAGAAAGAACAAAAGAGGCCCACACATGTGCCCTGTGTGGACAGACTACACCTATGGAATAGTGACTCATACCTGAAGACATTTTCAGTGTCTTCTGGTGATGCCACTTTTCTGCTTTCACTGGACCTGCTCCCTGCTAATCATCCCAATGAATGGCAAGTAGGCTCTTCTGGGCATGAAAGAATGGTCTGTAATCTCTTCTTTCTTTATGCTCTCTGCCCAGCTTTGCTCTACTGGTCTTGTTATCATTGCTAGCCATTGCTCAACTGGGCAACTATTTGTGGAGCTTTTATTCTGCTTCCAGCTTCTGCCTTCAGTTGGAATGTTCTGCTGAGATATTTCCTCTTCATAAGAAAAGTGGATTCTTCCCAGCTCTCTTCTAGCTGGTAGCACCAAGGTTTAAGCTTCACTCTTTTAAAGAAGCAGGCCAGCAAATATTCATATCCCCATTATCAATCTCTTAGCATCTTTTTCTCCCCATAATGAATCTCTCAGTTACCAGAACCTTGTCCACGGACAATCTTTTCTCTCCAGAAGGAGGGTCTTAATCTCTAAGGACCAAACTCTTTGAAAGCACAAAATATCAAACACTTACTGGTATTTAATCTGTCTTTGAATCTTCTCCTCCTAATCACTATAGACAAGGTCTCTGCCTCAGGGAAAGAGAGAGGCATCATGGTAAAGTAGAAAACAAAACACCAGGTTTAGAATCAGAAAACTTCAGTTTGTGTCTTATTTCTATCACCTTAGACGAGTAATTTAGCCTCTCTGACTTTAGTTTCTTCATCTATAAAATGAGGGAATTGGACTAATTGACCTCTGAGGTCACTTCTAGCTCTACTGAATCATAACGCTATCTGGTGGTTAGGACAGATAACATAGTTACTCTATAATCTCCTTATGGGCACCCTGTACTCCAAACTCACTTTTGGAGTGGGGCTCTGCAAAGGAAGCCTTATAAGACCCTCGTGAAACTTAGATAATTTGGTTTTCCCTCTATCTGAGATCATTTATGTTCTATGCATCTAGGTAGCACAATGGATAGAGTTCTGGACCTGGAGTTAGAAAGACTTGAGTTCAAATCCAGACTCAGACATTAACTAGCTGCGTGACCCTGGACAAATCACTTAACATCTGTCAGCCTCAGTTTCTTCAACTATAACACGGAGATATTAATTGCATCTACCTCCTAGGGTTGTTGTGAGGGTCAAATGAGATATTTTTTTGTAAATCACTTAGCACAATACCTGACACATAGTAGGTGCTTAATAAATACTTGTTTATTCATTTCCTTCTCCTTTCTCCCTCCCTCCTTTGTTCCTTCCCTCCCTCCTTCCTTCCCTCCCTCCTTCCTTCCCTCCTTCCTTTCCTCCTTCCTTCCTTTCCTCCTTCCTTCCTTCCTTTCCTCCTTCCTTCCTTCCTTCCTTCCTCTCCTCCCTCCCTCCCTTCCTTCCTTCCTTGAAAACAAAATGGAGAAACAAAATCAACTAGATAGTCTTGTCAAACCACTACCCCTCAACTCCCCACCTCCAGCCTTTGTTCCAAATCTCTGCTTTTGCCACGGTGAATAATCAGCCCTCAGACTTTGAGGCATACTACATTTGTTCTCTCCTTTCCACTCCAAAGCTCCTTCTCTTTGGCAGAGAAAATGATCCCAATAAGAGCTGAGTAGATCTTCCTTCCCTCCGCTATTCATTGCTATCAGCCCTCATTCTCTCCACTCTGAAGTCTTCTTCCTTCTTTAATCTTTCTTTTTTCCCTAATGTAGTTCCTTTCCTTCTTTCTTTCTTTCTTTCTTCCTTTCTTTCTTTCTTTCTTTCTTTCTTCCTTTCTTTCTTTCTTCCTTTCTTTTCTTATTTCTTTCTTTCTTCTTTATTCTTTATGTCTGTCTTTCTTTCTCTTCTTTCTTTCTTTCTTCTTTCTGTCTGTCTTTCTTTCTTTCTTTCTTCTTTCTTTCTTCTGTCTGTCTTTATTTCTTTCTTTCTTTCTTCCTTTCTTTCTTTCTTTCTTATTTCTTTATTTCTGTCTGTTTTTATTTCTTTATTTCTCTTCTTCCTTTCTTTCTTTCTTTATTCTTTCTTTCTTCTTTATTTCTTTCTGTCTGTCTTTCTTTCTTTCTTTCTTTCTTTCTTTCTTTCTTTCTGTCTGTCTTTCTTTCTTTCTTTCTTTCTTTCTTTCTTTCTTTCTTTCTTTCTTTCTTTCTGTCTGTCTGTCTTTCTTTCTGTCTGTCTGTCTTTCTTTCTTTCTTTCTTTCTTTCTTTCTTTCTTTCTTTCTTTCTTTCTTTCTTTCTGTCTGTCTTTCTTTCTTTCTTCCTTCCTTCCTTTCTTTCTTTCTTTCTTTCTTTCTTTCTCTCTTTCTTTCTGTCTGTCTGTCTGTCTTTCTTTCTTTCTTCCTTCCTTCCTTTCTCTCTTTCTTTCTTTCTTTCTTTCTGTCTGTCTGTCTTTCTTTCTTTCTTTCTTTCTTTCTGTCTGTCTGTCTTTCTTTCTTTCTTTCTTTCTTTCTTTCTTTCTGTCTGTCTGTCTGTCTGTCTTTCTTTCTTTCTTCCTTTCTTTCTTTCTTTTTGGTAAGGCAGATCCTCCATTTTGTTTTTCTTGGCTTTCTTTGCCCGAACCTCAGTTCATTTTGAGCTTTAGTTCTCCTGATATAATTCTTATAGGACAGCACCATTTTTTGTATTCATCTTCCGTTATCTCCCCTTGCTTGCAACTTTTGTTTTTGGGGGTTTTTTGTCTTCTTTATTTTTTGAAAATTTCACTGATGCCTTTTATCTTTTCATGGCAATAATTTCCAAACATACCCCTCCCCCGCCTTCCCCGCCCACTGAGCTTTCCTTGTAACCGATTGCAGAAAACAATGAAGCAAAATCAACCAATAGAAGGATGGCATATGCAGCGTTCCACGCCCGTCATCTCCCACCTTTCCAATGACGGGAGGCGTATTTCCTCATCTTTCTCTGGGACCAAACTTGCTCGCTATAATCACAGTGTTCAGTTTCATTTGATCATTTTGTACATTAGCAGTATTTAGATCTTTAAAAATTTTTTCAATGGATAAGCTAATTCTGTTTGCATCTGTAGCAGTCTTTTTAGACAACCCCCTTTTTGCTTAGTAGAATTTTTCCTCTTTGTGTCTTTAAGAATTTAATTTTTCCCCAAAGGGAAGCCGCATGATTTTAATTGATGCGTGAGACTACATCAAGTTTCAATGATTATATCAAATTAAATAAATATACATTAAATATATATAAAAAGATCAAATCTTTTAGTGATAGCTCAGTACCACATGTGATTATTTTCATAGCCCAAAAGTCTTAATTTTAAGAATTTAATTCTTTAGAGCAGGTATTCTTGACCCTTTTAATGTTGCAGACCCCTTGGTAGTACGTAAAGCGTATGGACTTTTCCTCAGGATAATATTTTTAACTGATTAAAAGAAATGCTAAATTTTGGTTAGAAGTTAGTGAAAATATAGATAATAGTTTTTCCCTTCTAAATTCACTGACCTCCCTGAAATCTATCCTGGGTCCTTCAGAAGTCAGGACACTCCAGGATAAAGACCTCTGCATTAAAGATTCCCTGTTTTCTTGGTCTGACATCCACTGTAGAACTTTAGCTAAGAGACTATCCCTACACCTTTCTCTAAGGCCTTTGAAATCTTTTCTTCTAAAACTTAGGGTGCCCTTCAGACTGCTCAGTTTTCCTCTTCTCTATCACAAATTCTAAGATGCTCTCCCATGGGCCCCATCATTTCTACCCCAGCAACCAGCTTCTCCTTGTTGGCAAAAGTCAAATCCATATTAAAAGTGCCCTTGTTGGTTCCTCTACCTTTTGAAGGATAAAATGATCATTAAGGCTGGTGAAGGAATTATTAGCTGTTCTGGTTTTGGCAGAGAGAGAGGGAGAGAGAGAGAGCACCAGCAGATGTCCAAACAATTGAAATCCCCCATTACTACTCTGTTATGACTTCATGCTTGTGATCTGTTTCTATATCTCCTTATGTTTTGTTCTCTTTCTGTCCAGGTCATCTGTGGTGCACACAGATGACAACATTCTTTCTTTCTTTGCCTTTGTCACTATTCACCCCAAATGCCTTGCACCACCTTTCCTCCTGTGAATATATTTTCTTAATAAACAACTACTCTCCTTCCCCCACCTTTTTATCTCTCTTGTTTCTTTTGAATAAAGTGTTACTTTCAAAGCTATAATCTAATCCTAGGTCCTCGCCCACTAATTCTCGGTAATCCTTAGGGGATCATATCTATCTTTTTGGCATTAAAAGCTCTGATACATCTTGCTTGTTACCTTGTATTGCCTTTGTGGAGAGATATCTGAGGCCACGAGCTTTCTTGGCTGGCTCACTTCTTGGATATTTTTCTCCTGAGAATTTCTGGGCATCTTTACTGCTATTTATCCTGCCTTCTTTAGCTATCTCTTATGTTCATTTATCATTGAACATGTTTACGAGGCTTTAGAACTAATTGTACTCAAAGAACCACTTTCTAAGCAAAAGTCTTATGGGAAATAAAATTTCCAGTGCATTTCATTTGGTATAAAAAGTCCAACTAACTGTTTCCCAGGCCCGTATCTTTTTCTTTTTTCGTCTGGGTCAGGACAAGGATGTAGATGGTGACAATCCAGTTAGCCCTTAGTGCTCCAGACCAATTAGAACTTATCCAAGACACATGTTACCTTGATCTCATCGTGATAAAAAGCCTGACTCTGGGATGTTCTTGCTTCTGGTTCTTGGAATTCAACTCTGTAAAACTAAAGACAACTTTATTATAAGACGACTGTAGCCTGAAAATTCAGTTTTAGCTGTTAACATCATCTCCCTCCCCCACCCCCACAACCCTACCCTACCTTACCTCTCCATTGATCTGTCTCAGTTAGGACTCAATGTCAAATTTCTTTTGTGACTTAAAACTAAGAAAAGGAAAGAGATATTCCTCCCTTCAGTGTAAGCCCCAGGCTATGTTCTATGTACCTCCCATAATAATCAAAATAATAATAGTTAACATTTATATAGCAATTTAAGGTTTACAAAGAACTTTACAAATATTATCTAATTTTATCCTCCAAACAATCCTGTGAGGACTCCTAGAGAATTCTTTCCTCCTTAAATTATGCATTTAAACATAGGAAGCCATTAGCTGATCATCTTTCCACTATTACTATTATTACTTTTAATTGTATTGCTCTATTTTGTTTATATTACTTTCAAATACATCCCCATCTTTCTGAGAGCGATTCACTATAATAAAGGATAAGAAAATTAAAAAATTCAGAAAACAACCACATTTAGAATAAGCACCATTTTACAGAGTCAAGGTTTTTAACTTTTTTCGTGTGTGTTCAGAATTCCTTTGGCACTCTGGGGCAGCCTATGGATCCATTCTCTGAATAATGTTTTAAGAGGCAGAACTCTGATAAGCTCATTTATTGGGGAGGCTGAAGCTGGTGGATGGTTTGAGCAGAGGAGTTCTGAGTTATAGTGGGCCAAACTGATTAGACATCAACACTAAATGCGGCACTAATATGATCAGCCTCCAGGAGCAGAGGACCACTGGGCTGCCCCAGAAGGGCCAAAGTAGCCTAAGATGGAAAAGGATCAGATCAAGTTTTTATGCCAATTGGTAGTTGGGTTGGTCCGTGATTGGCCGATGTACTTCTAGTTGGGCAAGATAGGGAGACAGTCCCCCCAAAACAACAAAAATGATATTTTAAATGCATAAAACAAAATATGCAGGATTACAAGATTGTTCCTTCTGTGGGGGTCTGACTGTACTTGGTAAAGGACTTAAACTGGATCTATGTGCTGGTGCTGATTATATCTAGGTCTGCAATGAGCAACATCGCCATCAAACTCTTGAGTCCCAAACTGGACCATTTGACTTACCGCTACAGTAAAGCTATTCACGTCTCCCGCTTCTTCAGTAAGTAAAAGGGATAATCTGGGGTTGTTTCCATTAAGTCTATAAGACATTTTTTTCTTTTTCATTTCTGAAGGGCCAAGCCAAGTCAACAAGCATTTATTAAATGCCTACTGTATGCCAGACACTGTGCTAAATAGTTAAGTAACAGAAAGACAAAAACATGGTTCCTGCCCTCAAGAAGCTCACCGTTTAATGGATTACTAGCATTTGTGGTGAATCCTTTATTGGTTAAGGCTTTTCCCCCCAGAAAAGCATTGTTCCATTCTTCTACTTCATTTTAATTTGTCACAATAATGTTTTATCTGGAAGGACCTCAGATGTCATCTAATCTAGCCCCCTTATTTTACAGAAAAGAAAATGAGTTTCAGAGAGTGATTTGCCAAAGGCCACCCAAGTGGTAGGTGGCTGAGCCATGCTTTCTGACCACTAAACCATTCTATTGAACATGATTTTTATTTTCATATGAGAGAGTTGGATAGGCTCATGGAATGTAAATCAGAAAGGTACCTTAGAACTAGTTTGGCATCCTCATTTTATAGATGAGTAAAGGAAGTGACATTCCCAGTATCCCAAAGAGATTAAAAAGCATAGCCAGGATTCACATGTACTTCTCTTTCTGTTCTGGTACACCAACGTTCATACTGTGCTGTGTCTTATGATCTCTAAGGTCGCTTCTAACTCTAACTCCTATGATCTCATTGTGGTTGTTGTTGTCCATCCTTTGTTCCTGAAGAGGACCAATGCTTGTCTTGCTTGTGAATCAGATTTAAGTGAGGCAGAGCTGTGCAAAGTCGCCAGCCTCACTATCTCCTCAAAACAACTGGAGATGGCCCAGGATGCAGTGGGTGACCTTGACTTTTCTAAATGATGATGGAGAAGGTCACTTAATAGAGCCATGATGTCAGACTTTATCCCTCTTAAGCGAAGTAAAGAAGTGATGTAAAATCAAGAAAACCTCACTAGGGGGCATCATAGAGTTGGTTCTAATCACATATACTTAAAACCAATCTAAGAATGAAAAAATTAAGATTACCCACAGACAAAGAGGGGTATCCAAATTTCTCTAGGTGCCACAATGCTTATAATTCATTATTTTTCATTCATCCCTTCGTTCATTCCATGCATTCATTTGTCCTTGGAATCTCAGAGCTTGGAGAGATCTTAAAAGTCATCTCTAAAATCAGGGGGTTGGACCAGATGGTGTCTAAGTCTAAGTTCTAAGATCTAGTCCAGCTGCAACTCAAAGTATGTGTGTACCCATACAGTACCGTGTGCCTGTCAAGTGGTTGTCCAGCCTCCTCATGATGGCCTACGGTAGTAAGGAACTCAACGTCCTCTACAATTAATTCATTTCACTAATTATGGAGAAGTTGTTTGTCGTTGTTGTTGCATCCTGTGCATTGAGTCAAAACCCACCTCTCTGTGATTTCAACCCATTAGTCCCAGATCTGTCAATGAGACAAAGCAAGCCAAGTTGCCTTCCTCTTCTGCATGACAGCCCTTCAGAAGCAAGAAGACATCTCTGCTGTGTTTGGTCCTAGAAGACAAAACCAGAAGGTGGGAGTAGCAAAGAGGTCAATTTAGGGTTGGCATTAGTCAAAATTTTTTAACAAACAGAGCTGCTCCAAAGTGGAGTGCACTGCCTGAGGAGGAAGCAGCTTCTTCTTCCTTGAAGGTCTTCAAGCTGAGATAAGGCAACCACTCGTCAGGTATTTTATAGCGGAGATTCCTTTTGTGTATGGGTTGGACTAGATAGATGGCCCATTTTCAACCCTCAAATTCTGAAATTCCACTCTGTCTCTTCTCCTCCCCCCTCACAGCTATTTGTGTCTCCATGTACTTTTTTTCAACTGCATGGTTTCAGTCCTTTTGTCATCCTGGTTACCTTTCTGAAGATCTGTAGCAGCTAATGACCTTCTTCTTCCTAAAGTGTGAGACCCAGGACTAAACACAGTATTCTGAACACTTACAATTTCATTTATTTAGTTGAACTGGAGAGTCCATACTTTGTCCCTTGTATTGCAGATTCTCCATAACAACTAGGTAGTTTTAGTGGATAGAATGCTGGGCTGCGATGGAAAACCAGAGTTTAAATCCAATCTCAGACCAGTGCATGACCCTGGGCAAGTCACTTAACCACTCTCAGTCTCAATTTCCACTTCTGTAAAATGAGGGATAAAATAACACTCACCACACAGGGTTACTGTTGAGTATCAAATAAAAAAAACATGTATAAAGCCCTATAGAAATGCTAGCTATTATCATTAGGAATTTATTTTTAATTTTTCAATTAATGAACATTTATTTTCTCTCCCACTCATTCCTCCTCTTCCCCATTGGGAGAAAGAAAGAAAGAAATAAAGACAGAAAGAAAAGAAAGAGAGAGAGAGAGAGAGAGAGAGAGAGAGAGAGAGAGAGAGAGAGAACCCTTTTAAAATATCCAAATTTTTTTTAATTGGATGGCACTTTAAGTCAATAACACCTTAGCATGAATGAATTTTGCTAAGTCCAACAGCAGGACTTGAGGCAGTTTTGAAATTGTGAGCATGGAGCAAGGACCTTGCTGAATGAAGGTGGTGCAGATAGGAGGGGGTGTAAGGCACTAAAAAGAAACCACCAACATCACAGTTTGGGGTGGGGAATTGCTTTAATTTAGGATAAATAATAACGCCATGTGTGGGGTCATCTACAGAACTCTCATGAAACGGCTGAGCCCTCTGATGCTGGGGGAGGGAGTGAGTTCTTTGCTAAATGTTCTCAAGTGGAGGGCCTGGGACTACTTGTCAGGAATGTTCCAGGGGGAGTCTTTGCTCAGGTACCAGTTGTACTGAAGGCACACATGCCCGACCTGTGATACAGCATTCCGAGCTCGTATTGGTCTGGTCAGCCACAGTCGGACACATTGAAACTTGGCTCTAGCATAGTGATGTCATTTTGGTCCTCTTCCAGAACAAAGGACAACAACCAACCAGTTGTACTGAAGGAAATTGGGGATGCTGAACTTGCCACAGGCTGGGGACACGATACTGTCATCAATGTCTCAAGTAGAAAATGAATTAGACTTGTCTGATTAGCCCTGAGGGCAGAACAGAAAGCAAAGGGGGGACATTACAAAGAGAAAAATTGAAGCTTAAAGTCAGGAGAGTCTTCCTCGTGTTAGAGTTGTCCCCAAGGAGAATGGGGTTCCTTCCCAGGCTACAGGCTTATCCCCCACTCATTGGAAGTCTCTATTCAGAAGCCCAATGGCCTCTTGCAGGGTACATCATTGAACGGACTCTTAGTCAGGTCCAGTTGTACTAGCCAGGCACTGAGATCTCATTGCTGAGAAGAGG
This sequence comes from Trichosurus vulpecula, assembly GCF_011100635.1. Taxonomy (NCBI): domain Eukaryota; kingdom Metazoa; phylum Chordata; class Mammalia; order Diprotodontia; family Phalangeridae; genus Trichosurus; species Trichosurus vulpecula. Next base: position 45,818,388 of record NC_050576.1, read on the forward strand.
TGATTCTGAAGAGACTTTGCCCTGCTCTGTCTGCCTCTGCCCCAGGCTTCCAGTCACAGGAAGTGCCAACCATGTACCACAACCTTATATAAAAAGGGCATACACATTTGCTGGCTGGACACAAAGCAACAAGGCATAAATAGCCACGGTGTTCTTTATTTTGCTCCAGGAGAGTATGATGCTGGTGCTTTCATGAGATTCTTCATCTTAAACAGCCCTGAGACTTTGTTCCCAACATCCATCATCTCCAGACTGGGGGCGCACTTTGCTGGGGGAGCCATCCATCTTGTAGAGGTAGCTATTGCTCTGAACTTAATTCGCTGCCTTCAAATAAACCCTCCTATCCTCTGGAGTGTACTCTACTCTCTCTTATTTCCCTTGTCATAATATGTTTGCTCTTTGAGAGCAGGGACTGTCTGGCTTTTGGGGGGGGGATTTAAGTGACTTGCCCAGGCTCCCACAGCCAGTAAGTGTCTGAGGCTGGATTTGAACTCAGGTCCTCCTGACTCCAGGGCTAGTTGCTCTATCCACTGCACCACCTAGCTGCCCCAATGATAGCCCAGCAGAGTTCCAGGCATGTGATGTGCTTAATAAATGTTTGTTGATTGAATGTCTGAGCAATGATTTGTGTTTAGAATTTAAACTCTTAGGGGCAGAGATTACTCCAGACTTTGCATCCTCAGTGCCTTGCACAGTGTTTGGCACATAGTCGGTGCTTATTAAATGCTTGCTGACTGATAGTTTATGTTACAGAACCTCAGCTGGCTCCTATGAACTTCCCTACCTATCCACGCATTACTCCACTCTCCAGTGTTTCTTCTGAATCTTTTCATCCCTCTTCAAACCTCTTTGTCTCCTATCCTATCTCCCTATCATCTGAGATCCTTGCCTGATATTTGACAGAAAAATACTGTGACCATTCATCCTGCTCTGCCCCCTTTTCCTCTCCTTCCTCATCTCATATTGCCTTCTGCCCCATGTCCTCCTTCATCTCTGTCCCACATGAAGAAGGACCCTTGCTTCTCACCAAGGCTCACCCTTCCACCTGTGCGAGCGGTCCCACGCTGTCCTGTCTCCTCCAACCAACTGCCCCCTCCATCATCCCCAGTCTGTCACTTCTCTTCAATCTCTCCTAGTCTACAGCCTTCTTCCCTCCTCTCTATCAACATGCCCCCATCTCCCCATCCTCAAAATACTCTCACTTGACCCCTCTTACTTCCATCCCCACTTACTATCATCTTAAACCTTCTGCCTTTTGTGGCTAAACTCCTTCAAGAGGTCATCTTTGATAGATGCCTCCACTTTTTCTCCTTTCATTCACTTCTTAACCCCTTAAACATCTGTTTTCTCACCTTACCATTCCATCAAAACTTCTCTCTCTAGTTAACAGTGATCTCTTACCTGTTAAATCCAATGGTCTTTCCTTGGAACTCATTCTTGTTGACCTCACTGCAGCATTTGGCACTGTTGATCTCCTTAATATTCTCTTCTTTCAAAGTTTTTGGGACATGTCTCCTTCACCCTCTCCTCTCATCTATCTGACTATTCCTTCTCAGTCTCCTCTAACTGTAGGTGTCCCCTTAGGATTCTGTCCTGGGCTCTCTTCTCGCCTCCCTCCATACCAAGTCACTTGGTGATCTCATCAGCTGCCATGGAATTAACTACCATCTCTATGTTGACCATTCTCAAATCTACCTGTCCTGCTCCGACCTCTCTGCTGACTTCCAATTTCGAATCTCCAATTGCCTTTCAGACATCTCAAACTGAATGTCTAGTAGACATTGAAAACTAAACATGCCCAAAACAATTCAATATGTTTCTCCCAAACCACGGGTGGGGAACCCTTGGCCTTGAGGCCACATGTGGCTTTCTAGGTCCTTGGGTGTGGCCTTTGGACTGAGTACAAATTTTACAAAACAAATCCTCTTATTAAGGGGACTTGTTCTGTGAAATTTGGATTCAGTCAAAGGGCTGCACTTCAGGACCTAGAGGGCTGCATGTGGCCTCAAGGCCACAGGTTCACCACCTTTGCCAACCCTCTCACTCCCTCTAAACTTCTCAGTTACTGTCAAGGGCACCATCAACCTTCCAGTTCCTCAGGCTCAAAACCTGGGTATCATTCTTGACTCCTCACCATCTCACAGCTCCCAGATCCAATGTGTTTCTAAGACCTGGTGATTTTGCCTTTGCAACATCTTTCAAATATGTCCCCTTCTATCCTCTGACACTTGCTGATGCAGACCCCCATCTCCTCAAGCTTGGACTATTGTAGTGGGACTGCCTGCTCACATTTTCCCTCCCTCCAATCCATCTTCCACTCAGCTGCCAAAAGTGATTTTCCTGAAGCGCAGGTCTGACTGTGTTACCCCTCGTCCCCCACACTCAGTAAGCTCCAGTGACTCCTTATCACCTCCAGTATCAAATACAAAATCCTCTGTTTTGTGTCCAAAGCCCTTCATAACCTGGCCTTCTCCTTTCCCTACCTTTCCAGTCTTCTTACACCTTCCTCCCCAACATCTTTTCTTCAGCAGTCTCCTGGCTGTTGCTCAAATAAGACATTCCTTCTCTCAGCTTTGGGCATTTTCTCTCACTGTCCCCCATACCTGGAATGCTCTACTCTCCTCATCTCTGCCTTCTGGCTTCCTTCAAGTTTCAAGTAAAATCTCATCCTCTATAGGAAATCTTTCCCAATCCCTTTTAATCCTAGTGCCTTCCCTCTTTTAATTATTTCCTATTTTTTCTTGTTTATAACTTGTTTGCATATATTTTGCTTGTTTGTTGCCTCCCCAATTAGATTGTAAGCTTCTTGAGAGCAGGAACTGTCTTTTGTCTGTTTTTGTATCCCCGGCACTTAGCACAGTGCCTGGTACATGGTGAACACTTAATCAATGTTTGTTAACTGACTGATGGCTGTTTTTTTTTGTTTGTTCATTTTGTTTCACTAGGTTGGTATACAAGCTGAAGGCTTGACAGAGATTGTGAAGGAAACAAGCGCATCATTTATGGAATATTCCACACACAGGAAGATAAAGGAACTTGTAAAGACAGTAGGTGTTATCCTTTATCTGACTATAATGTGAAATCAAAAGGCTGGATTTCTCTAATAATAAGCTTATCTTCCTATAGATTTATAAAACACATTATCCCACATCCCCATTAAGTAAGCAGCGTATGTTTTTCCCTCCTGTGGAAGCTGGGAGCCATGAACTTGTTTTTCTTTTTCAATTGATAGTTTTATTTCAGTACAATTGATCTCCTTTGGAACACTTTCTATTTTATTTTAGGAATTTAAAAGCTTTCTTCTAAGAAGAGGTCCAATGGCTCCTTCAGATAGATAAAAAGTTGCAAGACACAAAAAAGTTAAGAATGCCTGAACTAGAACATGACAGAAACAGAATTTGAACTCAAGTTTCCTTACTTGAGATTACTCTATTTACTCACCATCAGACAATCTCATGTATTACCATTGCTCTGGAGCAACATATTTCCCTGTAGATTGGACAGGTCCATGTATGGGAAAGAGTGCTGCCAGGGGTGTCAGGAAAGCTGGGTTCCAAAGCCAGACTCTTATTAGCCGTGTGATGATGGATGGGTCGTGTAGCCACTGCGAGCCCCGCATACTGTAGGGAAAGCACCTCATAAGCACAAAGCACTATAGACATGTGAGTTATTATCCACCTCCCAGAGTGGTGGTAGGGGTAGGATAGGGGTAGTATGAGAAGCAGAGAGGAACAAAGGGAATATCGAGATGAAAAAGCCATTAGGAAACGGGAATTTTGAAAATATCAAAAGACTGTAGATATAGAACTGGACAGGACCTCATGGATCATTAAGTCCAACAACCTTCTTATTTTACAGATGAGAAAACCAAGGCTGAGTTTGATCCCTGGCCACTGAGTTTGATCTAACTCCCTCTTGAGCAGTGGGCATTAGAGGTGACAGATTAACTGAGGCCCTTTGATTCTAGAGTGAAGGCTCTTAGACTCATCCCACATTTCCTTCTAATCAAAATAATTTAAAAGCTGAACAACATGAATACAAAATCACAGAAGGGTTTTTAGGAATCATCTCCTCTCATTCCTGCCCAGAGGCAGGTGTGAATGCATATTTAGACAGAAGCTTGTATGCTTTCTTCTAGTCTATCTGCAAGAATAAAAACTTTATAATCTCTCTTAATCGTTGGCTCAACCTAGCTGTCAAGAAATTCTTCCTTTGCCCAACTAGAACCTCTTCTGCTTTAATTAAAGCCCTCTTTTCTTATTTGTTTTATTTTTGTGAATTTGGAAAATAATTGCCAAGTGTCCACTTGAAAAAATCCTATACCTGAACATAATTATGAGACTACCCTTCAGCCTGCTCTTCTCTGCTCAATTTTTTTTTTCATTTTTCTTGAATTTCTTATAAGGTGATGTATCATTTATGTAAAACAGAAAAATATGTGAACAATAGAGATGACACATTTATACATGTTGGTGATTTTTGGCTCAGCCATTCATTCTGGGCTTTTACATTGGAGCAAGTTTAAGTAGCAATAATTTCTACACGTTGTCACTCACCAAATTCCTGTTAGCCTGGACACCTTTGGGAGCTTTTCTGACTTCTTGAGGTCACTAAGCATTTGCCTACACAAGCAACAACTTAGGAAATTCTAACTATGGTCATAAGGGTGAATGTTCACATATAGAGGCTAATTTAATTATTTGTTGGACCTAAGCAAGACCGAAAGAATTTAATTCTGGTGAAACAGGCAATTCTTGAGTTATCCTTAGTCCAGAAGAGGCAGAAGTTGTTTTATTTTCTTTTGTTTTTCCTGTGTGGCTATTCGATTGTAATCTCCTCAAGGGTAGGGAGTATCTTTTGCCTTGGTTTGTATCCCCAACGCTTCATAGGTGCTTAATAAATTTTGATTGAATGAATTAAAAATGGAAGGTCTTTAAGTTATGAGGTCTACTAGACTACACTAGACTGTAGTGGCCATCCAAATGAAACTTAAAATGAATCACAAACACTGTTGGCCTTTAAATCAGTCTGATCTCTGGGTTCCTTTAGAGGTAAAACAGTACATGAACTATAGGAATAAACCTCTGGAAATTCAAAAGGTTGCTCTTGGCTGTCAATCCATAGTAACAGTATAACATGGAGCACTTTTTTCCCCCAGAAAGGCTGTTTCAGGGGTAGACGGAATCATAAAGACTTGGGTTCAAATCCTGACTCTGATACTTATTTGTCGTGTGACTCTAGGAAACTTCCCAACCTCTCTGAGCCTCAGTTTCTGAGTCTGTTGAACAAAAATAATATTTGGAAAGCCTACCACAACAAATTGCTGTAAAGCTTGAATGAGATGATGCACAGATGCTTTGCAATCTTAAAGGAACTATATAAATGACAGCTATTATTAGAGATCAGGAAAAAAAATGAATGCAGGTTTCCAAGCTGCTTAATGTCTAACCAGAGAGTTGTTATAACTTGCCCAGGCATTCAGAGAACTGCTTCAAGCATGCTACAAATGGACAGATTTTCCTTTTTAAAAAAAATCAATTTTCTTTTTCTCCCCTCAATTAACAAGTATTTATTTTCTTTCCCTCTCATAGTCTCGTTCCCTGAGGGGAAAAAACACAAAACCCAAAACCTTTGTAATAAATATGCGTAGTCAAGCAAGACAAATTTCCCCATGGGCTAGAAATGTTGTCTCATTCAGCACAGTGAGTCTCTTTCCTCTCAATCAGGAGGTAGGCAGTATTCTTCAAAACTGGTCCTTGGGAATTGGTTGGTTACTGTGTTGATCAGAGTTCCTAAGCTGTTTTTTGTTATTACAGAGTCATGTTATAGTATAAATTGTTCTTCTGGTCCTGCTCACTTCACTCTTCACATCAGTTCATAGGAGTTCTCCAAGGTTTCTCTGAAATCGTCCCCTTCCTTGTTTCTTACAGCACAATAGCATTCAATGATGAGAAGCAGAACAAAAGAGGTTTTCAAAGAAGAAAAAACAGTCAAAGAATGGAAATTTTGAAGCTAGGATAGGATCTTTGATTTTGAGCTGGAAAGAATGGTGGAGACCATCCTGTGCAACTCCTTCATTTAGGAAACTGAAGCCCTGAGGAATTAAGTCACTCAGATAAAATGTCAGGGCTGGGATTTGAACCAAGGTCCTTTCAGAATCCTTTCCACTGAACCATGCTACTTTAGGAGAGTCTCTTTCTGTCATTTGTAGTAATATTCTATTTGCTGAGTGCTCAGAAGGGTATCTAAGCTGACTTTCCCCACCCCCCCCCACCCTTCCCCGTTCTTCTGTAGCTGCTGGGATGGAAGGAGCTACCAGCTGTCAAGCCACTGCTGTCTGCCGATCTAAAGTTGTTTGATCAAGAACTTGCCTTTTTTGATGTGGACAAGGGCTTTATTCAGGACATTCTGAAGGTACTGACTTCCCCCAAGCTTCAGGCTTGGTATCTTCTTGTGGACTTGACCATAGTTCTCAACTCCTTTCACCTTGCCTTCCTGCTGACCCCCCTCTTCTGTCCCTGTAGGAGCTGGCTCAGCCAACAGATGGATATAGCATGCTGAAGAAAATCCCTCAGCTCCTCAGTGGTATCTCAGGCCAGTGGACTCAGGCCCTGGGCTTAGCAGAACTTTGGTACACCATTCCTACTTCCATGGGACTGCCCTTGGAATACAGTTTCTGTGCTACTGCCCTGGCACACCTTTCAGCTAATGGTGAGTTTGGCTAAGTCACTCCATCACCTCCAACTGCTACTCAATGTAGCTACCCAGTGCCTTCAAGGAGCTTACAGTCTTTTTAAAGAACCAAAGTGGGCACATGGGGACCATACATAGCTCTGACTCTAAGTGCAGTCTGATTCTTGGAGTTTGGACGAGGAGAGATGAGTGTGAGCTAGAGTGGACCATAGGAAGATTTTTCAGAAGACAGACCTGAGCTGGGCTTGAAAAGAAGGCAGAGGAGCAATAACCAAGGAATTAAGGAAAGGATGAACATGGGACCAGGAAGGAGACAGTGTGGTGTAATGGAAGGAGTCCTGGACTAAGGGGAGCAGGGTCCTGTCTCTGATGCCCAGTACATGTATGACCTTGGGCAAGTCATTCTGGGCCTCAGTTTCCTAACCTGCAAAATGAGGCAGCTGGACAGTGTGGTACAGTGGAAAGAATGTTTGCTAAGTCCTACTTAGCCACCTTCAGAATACTTATCTGTAAAATGAAGTAGTTGGACAAGACGGTTTCTGAGGCCTCTTCCAGCAGTATAAACCTAGGACCCTTGAGGTCCCTTATATCTATGTGAACCTATGAGACCAGCCTGACTCGAGTGTAGGGAATGTCCTGAGGAGCAACAGAAAATCAGGCTGGTGAGAGAAGGTGGAATCACTTGGGGTCTTATATTCCTCTTCCTAGGGTTTAGACAACCTTTTTTATGTTTTGTCATTCACAGTGGATGCCAAAGTAACCCGTCCTCTATCTGATGATTCAGTAACTCCTCAGTCATCCAGCCCTATAGTTCAAATGCTTGCTGACATCAAACCCTGGTAAGGAGAGACGTTTCAGACAGAGGATGCTGAGATTTATTTTTACTCCTGAGTTCTGGGTTCTAAGGAACCCATAATGTGCCTTTCCAGATGACTAAGAGATGGTTGCCATTACTCCCATCCATATATAATGATGACTTACTTAAGGGGCTGCACATACCCCTGCCCCCAGTACAAAAGGGTTAGGATTATACTTGGGAAGAGATGCTGCATAAACCCTGCTGCAGGGAGGCAGACTCCTAGCAAATGCCACAAGGAGGTTGCTTTGGGGAGAGGGAACATGGCAAGGCTGGCTTGGTCAGAAGCTCACCTAGGGCACAGGAAAATCTTGGGATTCTTCCTTGGTCAACATATGGAGCCTGCCTTCCCCTTCTTTGTGCCATGGGCATCTTTCATGAATGTTCCTGACTTATGCTTATGTTAGGCTCTTTGTCTACACATAAATCTGGTTCAATGGGTAGCCAGCATCACAGTTTAGCTTAAGTCGACTTCCTTGGACCAGTGGTGCAACCTTGTTGAACACAGTTGCTCATAGTGACAACAAAATTCATTCTCCAGAAAAATCTGAACAATGTTCCTTTGACATAGCTAATGACCTCTGGGTTTCCCAGATACTGAGGGGAAGAAGGGATGTAGTGTTAGAGGTAGGCACAAAGCCTGTCACAACCTTCAAGTGGGTATAACCTGTTGTTTATTTCCATCTGCCAAAGGAGTACGAGTGTTAGATGCCCCTTAAGTTCTGGTGCATAGGTACAAAGCCCCACTCACCTACCCTAGTTATGGTTCTCTGTGTGTCTTGTCTGTCTGCCTTCTGCATAAAAGGATTCCTCTGAGGGAGGTTGGACAGTGTAAGCAGGAGAAGGTATCATTCCTGGCTCATCACACATGCAACCTTTGCTTTGTTCCTCCTCCTGTAGTGTGTACTGGTACTCTGTGGCAGCAATGAGCATCAACACCCCTGTCTTCCAGTCTGGCATTGAGCTCCAGACGAAGCTCCAGGCCACTTACCCAGTGAAACTGGACATGAAGTTAGACCTAAAAGAGAAAAACTTTACGTATGAAACCTTCCCATGGCGCCCAGAGACTGAGCTCCTGATGGCCAGGTATACTAGTCATCCAGATCTTCCCCCAGAGTCCTTGAAGGAACAGAACAGCATTGACAAAGCTGGAACTCCATTTGAACTTTCACATCACCGTGCCTTCCATCGGGATGTTCTGATTACATAGCTGCCTCTTAGAACTGCCTTGAAAGATTCAGTTCAGTTTGGAGACATTTATTCTTAGAGATTTCAAATGATGTACTGGGCAGTCTATTGGTTTTTCTGTATTTATTCATGCGTATTATTGACTTTCTGGAATAGCGCTGTTTTCTTAAGCCAACAATTGCTTCTCTAGGGCCTCCCTTCCCCTGAGCTCAGAGATGAATTCAGGGGCCAAGATGCATCCAATAACCAACAGTCTCTGACACCAAGTTTACTCTCACCGTTCCCATAGTGCCGAGGCATTTGCTACATCAAGAAAGAGTTGGGAGTCAGAAACCGAAAAGAAGATTCCTCTAGTTCCTGAGGAAGCAGAATCTGAGATCTCCATGGGGAAATTTGGTTCTGCAGAGACGACTTTTCAGGTAGCGGGCAAGCTCATAACGAATCTGGAAGATTAGAGGCTCCTATAGAAAATGGCCACAAGGGCATTAGCCGTCCAAAAGAGACAGTCAGTGTGCGATTGTTGGAAGAGCTGAGAATTAACCCTGATAATGGCTCAAGCATGACCTTTTCTAGCAAGGCTTTCCTGCTCCCTCTGCTGCTGGTGCCCTCCCTCCCTCCTCCGTATTTAAGAAATAGAATCATGATAGGACTTCAAAGTTTGCAAACCACCTTGCCTACATTGGATCCCCACAACAACCCTGGGAGGTAGGGGATACTATTAACCCATTTTATAGACAAGGAAACTGAAGCAGACAGAGGTTAAGTGACTTGCCCAAGGTTACATAGGTAGTGTTTCATGTGGGATTTGAACTCAGGTCTCTTGACTTCAAGTCTAGTACTCACTGTGCTGCCTTTTTTGCTCTCTTGCTCTCTCCCTCTTTCTTCCCCCGTATACACACACACACACACACACACACACACATACACACACACATGCATACAGGTGTGTGTGTGTGTATGTCTGTGTATAGATATGTATATATGTGTATGCATGTGTGTGTGTGTGAATGGTAAAAAACCTCAAAAGGAATAATGACTTGGACATGACTGAAACAAGTGAATACGAACGACATAGGAATCTAGTTAAATGAGGAGTCATCATCATGGCTTAGTCGGAATAGGTTGACTTCCCGGGGCCAGTGGTGCCACCTGGTTGAACATAGTTGTGGAAGGGATGAGAAGTATGTGTGTGTGTGTGTGTATGTGTGTATTTGTGTGTGTAGAATAGCAATTCTAACAGGCAGATAAGAAGTGTATGTGCATACACACACATCAATATACAAACATATGTGGGCATGCATATACGCATATACATGTGTATGGGAGCAGCATGTTCATGTACATAGGAATAGACATATCAACAGGGAGATAAGGAGGTGTATGCACAAAATGCCTACGTGTTACACGTGCCCATATGCATGCATATACAAATGTGTTTGCAAAATTTATCTATGTAAATGCCCATATGTATGCACAATAAAATTTGTGTCTCTCTTTACTTATATGCATACGCATGACCCAACACATGTGTATATTATATGCGTGTATATTTCCTGTATGTATTCATACATGTGCAGATGTGTGTGTATTTATATGTAGTGTTGTTGTTCAGTCATGTCTGACTCTTCATGACCCCATTTAGGGTTTTCTTGGCAGAGATACTAGAGTGGTTTGCCATTTCCTTCTCCAGCTCATTTGATGGGTGAGGAATACACACACACACACACAACACACACACATGGACACACACACACACACACACACACACACACGCTTCTTATTGTTAGAATGGAAGTTCCTTGAGAATGCAGAAATTATTTTTTTCTTTATATTTGTCCCTAGGTCCCTGTCAGTCAGTTAACAAACATTTATTAAGTACTTATCTGCTACTATGGGCCAAGCTCCGAGAATGATACAAAGACTGGGGAAATCCCTACCTGCCCTCAATAAGCTCCCATTCTAAGGGGCAGGGCAGGCAATCTGGATAAAGAACTCTGTCCAGATGAGAGATACAGAGGAGGCATCTGAAGGGAGAAGGCCCTAGCTGCTGGGCAGGTAGGGGGAACCCTGGAAAGGCCTCTTGAGGAAGGTATGACTTATCTGAGTGTTCAAGGAAACCAGAGAAACCAGGAGGTGCCATTGAGGGGGAAGAACATTGTTGAACAAGGGGGCAATCTATGCAAAAGCATGGAAAAGTCACATTCAAGGAACTGCGAGTGAGTCTAGCACATAGTAGGTGCTCAATAAATCCTTGTTGACTAATAATGTGTTTGAAGACTCTTACTAGTACCATCCCCTGCCTCTTAATGATGATTTCCAAAATGTCCTTGTTCAAATGTAGCAAGGAAGGACTTCTGAAGCTATCCCTCCCAATTATTCTGACTCCTCCGAGCCTGAGCTTCACCATGACGAAAGTGGAAAGGCCCATTTCCAAGATGCGTGGCTCAGCCTGCCTTATTTGGGTCTTCATTCCTACTTCTCCATGAAATCCCTTAGTGCCGCATCATTCCAAGGCTCCATTCTCCATCACATAGTGGGAACACATGAGGCTTGGATTGTAGCCAAACCAGGTAAGGAAAGAGTTGGGTTCCTCTTGGGGATGGTAGATGGGAGACCAATTACCCTGATGTCCTGTGTACTGGGCACCTTATACAGATGCTACTATTGAGAAGATTGGGCTGGACATTGAAGCAGGACCTAAGGCAGCTTCCAGACTAACCCAGATGGTGAGTGCCAAGGCGTCGAAGAAGGACGGATGCAAAGAAACCTCCAAAAGATCCTGGGGATAGAAAATGTGCTTAGTGTGAGTTGCCTTATAGCAGAGCCCTTCCAGATTGTCTCAGGCAAACCCAACCCATGTTGCCATTATGCCTTAGGAAATCACCTTGAAAAATGAAGAGGGTTTTCCCTCACATCTTCCGAGTCATTTTTAAGTCAAAAAAGAAATCACAAATTTGTGTCCAGGTTTTTATAATTTTCTTAGCAATTTCTTCCATTTTGTAAAATTATTTTTGTTTTTCTCCTATAGCAAAATCCTCTTCTATCCAATAATGGCATCTATCTATCACTTTAAGGTTTGCAAATCACTTTCCATGTTAGCCAATCTGAGGAAAACAACATGGTGATAGTGGGAAAAGCAAAGCAGTTGGAGTCAAGGGACCCGAATTCAAATTCTGATTCTGCTGTTTATCTCTCACCCTGTCACCTTGAGCAAGTCACTTTCCCTTGTTGGGCCTCAGTTTCCCTAAATGCAAAATGAAAGGTGCGACTATAGTCTCCTCTCCCTTTAAATATATGCTGTTATTAATTTAATTAACATTTATTTAAATAAACCTAGCTAGGAACAGCTAGGTGAGAGAGTGCATAGAGCACTGGACTTGGAGTCAGGAAGACCTAAGTTCCAATCTTGCCTTCAACACTTCCTTGCTGTGTAGCTGTCAGCCTCAGTTTCTTCCGCTAACATGGAGATGACAAATAGCACCTGCCTCACAAGGTTATTGTGAGGCTCAAATGAGAAGAGCTCTTCACACATTTTAAAGCACTACACAAATGCTGGTATCCACAAGATGGAAATTGGTTCTCAGTCTTAAGCCAGGACCGCAGGTTCTCTGCTTCTTAGGAGCATGATGGTTTGGTGTCATAATCTTCCAGCATCCTATGTGCTTTGTAGGAGAAATCAGGCAAAAATGGAGTTCCGCACAAGCAATACTGGATTCCATCTACCAGGAATGTCCCAGGGATACAGGAGTATGGAGACATCGGTTCCTCCAATTCCTCATCTGTCTCCTTGACTTCTGACAAAAACCCCTCAGACATCATTGGCAAGGAAGGCAAACAGCCAGTCCAAAATGGCAGCATCCGAGGCCATGCTGCCAGTGAGAGTGGCAGCAGTAATGGAAGTAGCAGTCATGGTGGTAGCAATACCACCGATCGCCAGTCTATCCATGAGCAGGTTCATAGATTCACTGCAGTCTGAGCTAAAACTAGGAATCCCAGCAGCTGAGGCAAATCCAGTTAAGGGGGTGGTTGTGGCAGTGACACAGAAAACAGTGCAATTCTGGGTGCAGAGTCTGGCCCTCACTCTCATGGGTATTGGATGGGATGGGAGAGTACTACCATAGCTACAGGACTCTGGGGCTGGTGACCTGGAGGTGCTTAGGGTTAGGGTAATGCATGCTGGTGGAAAAGCATGAGGCAAGGGATGGTATTCATAGCACAAAGAGAAAGTGCATCCTTTCCTTGGGCAAGCATGCTCCCTGGCGTGTGGACACTCTGAATCATAGCCCCATGAGTCCCACGTTAGTTATGGCTTTAAGTAGTTTATTGGGTTTGGAAAGGTCATGCATTAGCATCACTATGCATATGAACAAGAAGATAGTATGATCTTCTCAGAAGGATATCTGTCTATCTATCATCTATCTTTCTATCTATCTCCATTATCTATCATCTATCTATCTATCATCATCATCTATCATCATCATCTATCATCTATCTGTGTATCTATCTCTCTATCTATTCTGTCTATCTGTCTACTTATTACTTTTCTTATATTCATCTAAGTTGGAGACTCCACAGTCTTCCATGATAACACAGACTCATACATAGGATCAAAGAGCTAGAGCAGGAAGGGACTCAGAGCCTCTCTAGACTAACCCCCTTCATTTACAGAACGGGAAATTGAGTCCCAGAGATGTGAGGTGACTTGACTAAAGTCACACAGGGTCAGAGCCAGGATTCCACTTCAGTTCTGCTACTCTAAGTTTAGGTCTCACAGTGAAAATTTGCCTTCCCTCTGAGACTACGCCCCCCCCAATTTATCCTGTATCTAGCTTGTTTATTCATAATTGTTTGCACATTCTCTCCACATTAGACTGTAAGTTCCCACTAGATTGTGAGCTCCTTGAGGGCAAGGATTGGCTTTTGCCTTTTTGTATCCCCGGAGCTTAACACAGAGCCTGGCACACAGTAGGCACTTAATAAATGTTCATTGAATTGGATTGAAGGCAGGGGCTGTTTTTTTGACACACGCACATACATATACACACATATATATTTATTTATATTTATTTATCTCGCTTAGCAGAGTGCCTGGCATATAGTAGGAATTTAATAAATACTAGTTGACTGATTGAACTGTTGGTGAAGATATCTTTGTGCTAATTTCCCAGTTCTCCATTTAAAAACTATGTAATCTTTGGCAAATCACTTGACTTTGCCAGACCTCAGTTTTCTTATCTGTAAAATGAAAGACTTGGACCAAATGATCTAAGTTTCTTTCTAGCTCCAGATGAATGATTTACCCTATGGGCCAGATCCATATTCCTCCATTGTTTATATGAGGGGGCTTATTGTATCCTAGAAGGTGGGCTTCCCCGGTCTCTCTTGTCTTTCCTCGAGCTCAGATGATGTCCTTGGAGAACAATCATCCACTCACAGTAACTGGAATATTTCGGGTAGAACGCAGTGACCATAAGCCTGACAGCTTCCAGTTTGCTGTTTTCACAAATAAGCACTCCTCCAAAGCTGGGGTCCAGTTATGGGTCGCTAATTTCACCAATAGTAGCCAATGGAAAGCTTGTGTTGATGTCACCTTGGAGACTTTTTACTTGGCAAAGGTAAACCACAAATCTCACTGATCAAGAGGCCAATACATACAGATGTTTCCATTTATTCCAGTTCCCAATAGGCTGATGGCCTGTCCCATTCATACATTGTAGGCATCCCTGAAATGGGGTGAGAATTGCCAGGAGTATCAAGTTTTGGGAGAGATTGTGACTGGACAGTTTGCTAATCGCTCCACTGTGCAAATGAAGGTTTCTTGGTCAGAAGTCTCGGCAGAGGTCACAGAAATTGGAAAATGGTGAGATTCCCTCCAACCACCTTATCTTTTGTATTTCCTAAATGGGCAGATGAAGATTGTTAGGCTTAATAAGAGAGAGGAGTCACAAAAGATTTGTGGAGACCTGGTCTACAGATTTCTTTTGGGTCATGGTCTAGATGATTCCTAACTTCCACTCTTGCCCCCCCACTTCCCAAGCTGAAACTGTTTTCATAGGCCCCTTTTAGGGCATCTGTGAACTTGGATGGGGAAAAAACAAATTACATCTTTATTTCAATATATTTTTTCTTCTTGTAATCATTTCAATTCTCTTTATAATGCTATGGATTTTATTTTATACATTTCAGAAGGAACATTAATTCTGAGAATGAGTCTATAGGCTTCACCAGATTGTCAAAGAGTTCCATGACACAAAATAAGTTTAAGAACCCCAGAGCAAACTTTTCATTTTATGTTTGGGGATTGTGAATTCAAGAGAGGATAACTCATTGTCCCAAAACGAGAGAAGTAGTAAATGTCAAAGCTCGTATTCGAACCAGATTCTCCGACTCCAAATTCAATTTTCTTTTCATTTCCTAATCTGTCTCTTTGTATTCCCAGTGTCTTGTATTTAGTAGGTGCTTAATATGTATTTATTGAATGGATGAATATTTTCTACTCATTTCCAGGTTTTATACATTCATTCCTGGACTTCTCTCTAGATTGGGATTCTCTGAAAGAGCCTGGAAAAATCCCCTTCAGAAGGCCAGCTTGACGATGGCACTCACAACTCCCAGAAGTGGGGATGTCACCATCAGGCTACCCCATGTAAGTGTGCCCGCCATGGTTCAGGGATTCTCCTAGAAGGGATCCTTTTACTCACTCTCTTTTCCTTTGTTGTTGTTCCATCGTTTAGTCATGTCAAACTCTTAGTGAAACCCTCTGGGGTTCTCTTAGCAAAGATAATAGTGTGGTTTGCTATTTCCTTTTCCAGCTCATTTTACAGATGAGGAAACTGAGGCAAACAGGGTTAAGTGACTTGCCTAGGGTCATACAGTCAGTATGTGTCCAAGGCAGGATTTGAACTCAGGTCTTCCTGATTCCAGGCACAGAGCTCCCCTAGCTGCCTTTTTTCATTGGCAGGTTACTTTTTATGGACACGACATTGTCTTCCCTGTCCCACACCGTACAAGTCTACTGGCACCTGCTCCCAAGCTGCCTATCCAGGTGGGGCATTTCTTTGCACAAGTCACAAATTCCATTATGGAGACTTTCCAAGGTGAGAAAATTGGTTTCTAGGGGTTTTGTTTTAGGGTTTGCATATGCAGTACTCCTGCCCAATGAGGACCCTCCCATGGAAATCAGCAGTATCTATCAAATTAAATAAATTCAGTTCAATTCAACCAGCATTTATTGAATTAGAAAATGGTATCTTGACACCTTGTACTTCCCTTTTCCAGAGGTGGAGGTCTCTGGGTGTGGAACATTGCATATAGCATAAGATTCTGTAGATGGGTTGATCAGTTTTATTGATTTCTTCCTCTTCTTTTCCAAATTCTTTGTTATGAGAAATGATCCTCTTGGAGGGGAAGGGTACAGGCAGAAATCTAGGCAATATAAAAGCAAAATATATGCATAAAATAAGGTTGAAAAAGAAACAGAAAAAAGAGAAAATTATGTCTTAGGGTGTTGTGGAAAGAATACCAGATTTTGAGTCAGAAGATGACTGTGTACTATGTAAGTTTGGACAAATCACATGACTGCTCTCTACCTGAATTTCCTTCTCCGTAACATGATGGGGTATGACTGGAAGACCTCTGAGGTCCCATGCAGTTTTGAAGACCTGCTGTTTTACACTAGGGCCAGTCTTAGGATCATGGCCTTCATGCTCTACCTTGCCCTTACTCTCTGCCTTCCTATAGGCTTTGCCCAATGGCTGGAATATGTCTTCACTTGGGCCCCATAGAATTCTAAACTTCCTTTCAGAGTAAGCTCATGGACTGGCTTCTATGGGAAACCTTTCTTGACTCCCCTCATTGGCAGCATCCTTTCCCTCCTCAAGTTATTTTGTACTACCATAGGCTTAAAGTTGGTAGGGACCTTCGAGGTGATACCTCTTCATCTTACAGGAAAGGAAACTGAGGACCAGAGAAATGCCCCAGGTCACACAGCTGGTAGAAGTGGGGCCATCCTCTGACCCCTGATCCAGCCCTGTTCGCACTGCATCTTGTGGTCTTATCTACCGTGCTAGATCACTGACTCTTGGGAACATTTTCCTTCACCACAAAATGGGGGAATTGGACTACATGTGATTTAAGGTCCCTTCCAGGTTCAAATGCTATGGTCCTAAATGAACAAATTCTCACTTTTTTCCCTCAGCTGATTGTTCGGTCAATCGAGAGAAGATCTCCACTTTTAATGGAATCCAGTATAGCTATCCCCTGCTTGCTGACTGCTTCCATATCCTGACCCAGGATGCTAGCTCCGAGCTGAGGTTCCTGGTGTTGATAAAGACAGCTGAAGGGTCTGCTGACCAAAAGGCCATCAATGTCAAACTGGCCAATCAGTAAGCCGTTCCAAAGCTTCTGGGCAGAACTACTTAACTAACAGAAGGTCACTGCAGTAGTTTGTGAGTGGTTCTGGTTCGTCCTGAGAAACGGAGAGAGAATTATAATTTTATATGTCTCCACAAATGTGGAAGCAGCTTATTAAATCATCTACTTGGAAATTCTGATGGGCTAAATTTTCCATATGCTGCTCAAATGCATATGTTCTTTCTATTACAATTACCTTATGGCATATGTTGAGCATCATTTAAAAAACACCCCTTGATGAACTAGGGGCACGGACTCATTTTCTTGTTAGCAAATGTTTAAACAGTCCAACTCACCCTGCTATCTCCTTCTCTCCCCCACCCCCATCTCTCTCTTTCTTTCCCTTCTTCTATCTCCCCCTCTATCTCCTTCTCTTTTCCCCCTCTATTTCTTTCTTCCCCCCTATCTCTTTTTAAAGTGACATTGACATGTATCCTGCTCAAGGACACCTTTGGCTTCAGGTGGATAGCAAGGACACCCCCCTGAATGGAAGCATCATCCTCTCTGGCAATGGTGGGTATTGTCCTCTTTTATTGGTCCTTCTTTTTCTCTTCTATTTATTAGAAATGGAGAAATATGCCAGCCAAGACCATAATATAACCTGGTGGTGAGAGCCTCTGATTCACCTCAGTTTCCCCATCTGTCAAGTGATGGTCCCTTCTGAGGTCTCTCCCAGCCCTAGATCTTTGATCCTATAGTCTGGTGATTCATGACTATCTCTCATGCCTGGAAGCTGAGCTCCCTTCCTTAGGTTCCTCCAATTAGTACCTCAGCCAAAGTAGCCTGCCCACTGCTTCAATTTTGGTACAGGAGGTCATGAGGGGACCTCCTGGGAGATTTTGAGAAAGAGACTGAGTTGGTCGGTCTTAAGGTTCTCACTAATGTAATCCATGATTCTTGGTATTTCTTTCCATTCCTTAGCATGGCAAAGACCTCAGCTGAATTTAAATGAGTGGGTAATTTGAAGCCACAAGATGCCTTGAGCTCTTTTCTTAAAAAAAAAAAAGGAAAAGAAAAAAAGGAAAATCCAAATACAGTTAATTTAAACTCAGCTTTTCAAATCAATTCAACAGATTTATTAAGCATTTATTATGCATAAAATGCTATGCTAGTTTTCGGTCTTGCACCTTGATTTAACTATTACTTCTTGCTGAAGTGAAGGATAAAATTTTCCTTCTTATTAAAGATCACGTTGAACTTCTCTTTTTATCTTTTAGAGTCACTTGTGTCCATCAGGAATGAAAGTGAGGGATTCTCTCTTTCTGCACCAGAGTATGGTATTGAAAAACTTTATTATGATGGAAAAACATGTAAGGTATCTTTGTCCTTTTTTTGGCTAGCATTTTCTCCTGAATAATAAGCAGATTCTTCCCCTTGGTCCCTAGGAAGATACTCTGCTATGAAACCTTCCTACTCAGGAAAGGGTTTGAAGGGTGAACTCTGCCCCTACCCGAGTCCTGTAGTTTCTGTCCCTCACCCCACCCCCAAGTCAGCTCTCTACCTGACCACTAAATTCAGGTGTTAATGTCAACTTGGATTGATCAGCTGCATAAGGCAATCGGATGTATCCCCTTCTGATTGAAGGATATTGAGGATGATGCAGCTGGTTGGGAAACTCACCAGTCACTGCCTCTGTACCAGACAGACAATGTCCTATATTTCTTGCCTCACTACCTTCCACTCTATGTCCCCATCCTCCAGTGATGTGACCTCTCCTTCATAAATTGTTATCAAGGTCCATATCCCTTTCTGGATGATTGGAAAAACACGTGGCTTGTGTGGACAGGCAAATGCAGAAACCATCCAAGAATTCCAGATGCCCAGTGGCTACATAGCTAAAGATGCTGTGAGCTTTGCTCGATCTTGGGTTCTGACAGATGGCCCCTGCTCTAGAGGTATGAACATCTACCTTGGGTCCCAGCCTAAAGTGCAAAAAAAGGCTTTTAACACAACTGAGATTTACTGACACATAATATTGCTTTAGACATTATATTTTATGGCATTATCTTCCACAAAGAAGGAAGTTTTATAATATCCAATTAAGCAGTCTCTTTCCTTGGAGATCTTAAAGAGGAGAATAGGCAACCATCTGTCTTGGTAGTTTACACATTCACCAGATGTTAGGGGGCTAGAACAGTTTATACCTTATAGTTCCTTCCTAGGATTCTCTGATTCATGGAAAATAGAACTCTAATGGATTGCAAGCAGTTACAAGGTCTCTGCATAAATGGTTGACCCACCAGATTTGGCTCTTCAATGACAGATCTTCTAAAGCAAGAACTATGTTCTCTCCAGTCTCCCCATGAGATCGTGAGGTATTCATGAGATCATATATTTAGAGCTGGCAAGAATCCTGGAGATAATTCAGTCCATTTTATAGATGAGGAGACAGAGGCCCAAAGAAATGGTGACTTGTCCAAAGTCCCATGGCTGTAAGTGGTAATACTAGGTTCTCTGACTGGAAACCTAATATATTCTCCAAATGTGTCAGCTTCCTCACATAGTGCCACGAATGCTTGCTGAAGTGTTGTGCGGTCCAATGAGCTTTCTGTTGTTTGCGTGGATGGAGGGAAGAAGCATAGCCAATAACAAGCAGTGGTTTTTTAGTTAATAGCAAATACACACCTGCAGAACACACACACTCAGACATGCTTTACCCAGACTCCATGCTTATTCCTAAATCTAGGCTGCCTTGGTCTTGATGTTAGTAACTAGAGAGGATGACATAATGTCTAAAAAGTGGATAATGAACTTTGCACTATCTACTTCGAAAGGTCATTGTTAGAAAAGCTCTCGTAAGGCTTAAAGTACAATAAAAATGTGGATTATTACTATAATCTCTTTTGGACCATTCTTACAATTTCATTGTGGGAAGAGTGCCAGGAAAGGAGCGTCCTCTCCCAGTCTGGATTGGTACCTTCTCTACAACTTGAAATAAATAAACAAATGAATGAATGAATGAACAACGACAACGGTGATGATAGCTAACGTTCACACAGGACATAAGGTTCGTTGGCTATGACCATCGGCAAGGTAGGTGCTATCATCATCCCTATTTTGCAGAGAAAGCAATCTAGCTTTAGAGACATTAACTCTTAGAGCATTGATTAGGCTACTGGGGGAGAATGATTTTCTCAAGATCACATGGCTAATATGTGTCAGCAGAGGAACTTGAACCCAGATTTTCCTAATTCCAAGGCCAGCTCTCTTCCCCCAACTTCACCCTACTCCTATCGCTGTTGTAATTGTTATTAATTTACTTTCATACTAGGGTCCAAAGAGAGCTCTAGAAAAGCTCATGGACAGAATTCTTAGACTCATCCAATTTCAGAGTTGGCAGGGAACAGCATCCATTCATTCAACCAATATTTATTGAGTCATATTGGGTATGACGTATGAGAGAAATCTGACCTCAGAATCAGCAAAACCTGGTTTCAAGTCCCTCTGAAACATAGGAGAGAGATGCTAGAATTAGAGGAGCTGGATTCGAATTCCTCTCTTGGCACTTTCTTCTTGTTTGACCCAGGAGAAGGTCACCTAACCTCCATGAACTTTGCCAGAGAAGAAGGTTGGGGTTAGATGGTCTCGGAGGTACCTTCTAGCTCTTGCTCTAGAGTTACATTTCTGGAGAAGTGACCGCTTCTCCATGCATTTAATAAATGCTTATCAATCGATTGAGCAGCTATGTGGTGCAGTGGATTTAGTGCCAGGCTTGGACTCAGGAAGATCCATCTCCCTGAGTTCAAATCTGGCCTCAGATGCTTACTAGCTTTGTGACTCTGGGCAAGCCACTTAACTTTGTTTGCCTCAGTTTCCTCATCTGTAAAATGAACTGGAGAAGGAAATCACTTCAGTATCTTTGCCAACAAAACCCCAAATGGGGTCACGAAGAGTTGGACATGACTTAAAAATGACTGAACACACACAAAACTGTCAAAGTCTTCTCACCATGAATTCCCTATGACAATGAAATCAGAAGGCCAATTTAAAAAAAATAACATATTAGAATGCTGTGAGGAGGCAAAGAAGTATAAGATGTGTCCCTTGCTAAGAGGCTTACAGTCTCAGCAGGCAGGCATATAGAAAAGAGAAAGCCCTTTTTAAAAACAACAGCAAACAATTTGTGATTAAGGTAGAAAGAGTCACCTTGGAGTTCTCTTGTCTCCATTGGTCCCACAACCAATCAGTTGACAGATCTCGTGTACTTGACTGTCCCATTATCTCTGGCTTCCTCCCCTTCCTTGTCATTCCCCCACATTAACGCAGCCCTTCCTTACCTTTTATTTGCACTCTTGGCCAAGCCTCCTGATCAATCAGTCTCTCCTCCTCACCTTTGATTTCTTCTAATCCATCCTACGCACCCCTGTCAAAATTATCTTCCCAGCACAGTTCTTTGTAAGCTGCTTGGAGCCCAGACTGTCATTTTAAAAAATATTACATGCCAATGCCTAGTACCATGCCTTGCATAGAACTGGTCTGCTGAATAATGAGTGTGGTGTAGAGAGCCACCGCAAGACCTGGCTTGAATCCCTCCTCAGACATTTAACTTGTGTGCAACCCTGGGCAAGGCACCCAACTCTCTCAGTTAGTTTCCTCACCTGTGCCATGAGAGTGATAATCCTCTCAGAGCTGTTGGGAGGATTGGATGAGGTGATCTATGTAAATGAGGTGATGTACATAAAATATTTTAAAATGAGGTAATATATGTAAAATATAAAAAATCGGTAAATGAGGTATATATGTAAAGCACCAAAGAGAGAGAAATTAAGTCACTATATGACCGTTTGTTATTATTATAATTGTTGTCATTGCTTAAAGTTGTTAAGGACTTTAATACTAATGAGATTTTATATATATGTGTGTATAATTAGATAGTGCTTTGCCATCCCTAAAGTGCCATATAAATATTAGCTAATATCAATAATAATTATATTATTATAAAATAATAATAATCAACAATATTGGTGATAATAACATAGCTTCTCTGCCAATGTCATAGGATAGCAGAGATAGAGTCAGGAAGACCTGAGTTCAAATCCCCCCTCAGATACTTACTAGCTGTGTGTTCCTGGGAAAGTTCCTTAAACCTCCCTCAGTCTCAGTTTCCCCATCTGTAAAATCGGAATAATAGCACCTGCCTCCCAAAGTTGTTGCGAAGATCCAAGGAGACAATAACACGAAGCCTTTTGTGAGCTTTAAACTAACTCTCAGTCATTAGCGGCCGCTTCTACTGTTATTATCATAGAGAACCTCATGAAGGAGCTTGCTCAATGCCGTCATTGTAAGCAGAGGACAATGTAGAACCACCGAGTCAGTGGCAGTATTTCAAACTCAGGTCTTCTGATTCAAAATCCAGGGTTCTTTCCAGAACACTTGTAATGAAAGGCAGCTAGGTGGCACAGTGGATAGAAAGCTTGACTTGGAGTCATGAAGACTTGAGTTCAAGTCCTGCCTTAAAAAATGGCTTGCATTGTGATGCCCGGCAAATCACTGAACTTTTCTTAGGCTTGGCTTCTTCATCTGTAAACGAGGGATGATAGCGGTGAGGATGGAATGAGATCCTATCTATAAAACACTTTGCAAACTTTAAACCAGTGTGTAAATGCTCGTTATGGTTATAAAACAATATTTCTATAGTGCTTTACAATCGTAGAGTCCTTTGCACGTACGATCACCGTCCACCCTTCCCCCACCCCAAGTGGGAGAACGCCTGGCACGTATCAGGTCTCTTTGGCTTTGCCAAGGCTGCCCAGCCTGTGCCCCAGTGTGGTTGAAGCGTCATCGAGTACGGGGTCTAACTCTGGACAGGTTGCAAGTACAAAGGCTCTGCCCATGGGGGCCCCTGCCCAGCAGGGTTTTGCTGCTGTGGCTTTTGAAATCACATCAAAAGCCAAGTAGGCAGGGAGACAGGAGGGGGTAAGGAAGGAAAAGCGAGAAAAATCTCTGGAACTCACTGATGGTTTGGTTACAGCTTGTTCCTTTCAACACCAATTCGTGAGACTTGAGAAGACAATTTACCTTCAAGGAGAAAATTCCTCCTGCTCCTCCGTGCAGCCGGTGTTGAGGTGTCCAAAGGGCTGCAGAGCGGCCCAAACCATCACCACCCTTGTTGGCTTTCATTGCCTCCCGACTGGTAAGTATCCCTAGTGTTCCAAGAAAGCAACAGGTTCAGCTGGTCCTTATGGAGAAAAGGGATCAGCTGGAGAGACTACCCCACAGCCAGCTAGCACTTAACAAAAACAGCAAGAAGAATAGATGTTACCACCAATAAATGCGCCTCTCTGTGGAGCAGGAGACACTGCCTGCCCAATTCTGAGCCACATGGTCAGGATCAGGGGTAAATATTTAACAACCAGATTTGGAATGCGCACAAGACACCCTTTTAAATTTAATCTGTATTACCAACATTTTCTGCATCACTTTCTTAAGTCTAGACAATTAACAAAGCAATAAATTGAGGCTTGATTTGTAGAATATGACGATTTCCAAGGTGTAACTTCTCACACTGAAAATTTAACCATCTCTTGTGGACTAGTTTGAACCCTGGGCTGGAGGGTTTACACGATGGGTTAGGATTCAGACACCTGGTCAGAATGCCTAAAGGAAACAATTCTTGCCCAATTTTCCATCTATTGGCACTCCCCTTTCCCCAAAATTTACTGTCTTCATGATGCTCTCTGCCTATCCCTGCTCTGCCCATTCAGGCCTCCGCTCCACACCAATACCCGAGCCCACTGATTCACACAAATGGGGAATACTTTAATCAGATATATTAATTGCATGGGATCCTAAAACTGGAGCTGGAAGATGACTATATTCTTACTCCATTTTACAGACGAGGAAACTAAGGCGCTGGAAGATTCAGAGCTAATTTTCCAAGATCTCACAGGTAGACAGCCCTAGGGATAGGTCTTGAACCCAAGTTCTCCTCCTCCAGAGTCAGAGTTCTTCTCCAAGGGATATTTGCAGTTTGAAGGATGGGTTTGTTAACATAAATCTCTACTTGAAAGATTTCAGCTGGGGAGACATAATAAAATGAAAATTTTCAGGCATCTATGGAGGGATATTTTTGTCAGGGACTTGCCCCCTCATTCCCCAGGTGCCCTTTCTATCAGACCTGGGCAGTGGTGAGGGGGTAGAGAGGAGGTCTCACACACTCCTCTGCTTTCTCCTCTGAACACACAAGGGCAAGGAAACTTTGGGAGTGCCTACCCTCCTCGGGCACTGTTCAGGAGATGCATCCATACGGACACCTTGAGCTATGGGGTTACAGAGCCAGAAGGTTTGCAGTCTCAAGGAGAAATGATTTCAATAGGCTTGTTAAGCACATTCCAAGGCAGATGTATCTGAGCAATAACTATATAGTAAAGACAATGATGCTCCCTGG
This sequence comes from Trichosurus vulpecula, assembly GCF_011100635.1. Lineage (NCBI taxonomy): Eukaryota > Metazoa > Chordata > Mammalia > Diprotodontia > Phalangeridae > Trichosurus > Trichosurus vulpecula. The sequence goes on from NC_050576.1 coordinate 45,842,924, forward strand.
GGAGTGGGGGCGGGGGGCTGGCTTGATTTAGAATCTACATGAAATGTTTAAATGCTGTTTGAGTCTCTCTGGATGACTTTGTCAAGTTTGGGATGAGGGAATCCTCATTCCCCCTTTCTCCACCTGAGTCAGATTTAACCAATCCGGTGTGTTTATTGCCTTTGAGGTCCCAGGACCCGGCACCTAGATCTGGAAGGGAAATCAGCAGCCTTCTTGCCCAACCCCCTCATTTTACTGGCGAGGAAACTGAGCCTAGGGAGGTGATAATAATAATAACAAATTAATAATCGTGAACATTTATATAGCCCTTACTATACTCCAGGCTAAGGGCTTTACAATTATTATCTTAATGGACCTTCAAACAACCCTGGGAGGTAATTGCTATTATCACCCCCGTTTCACAGATCAGCACACGGATGCAAAAAGAGGTTAAGTGACTTGGCCAAGGTCACTGCTTCCCGATTCCAGAAGCATTGTTCTTTCTACTGTGCCTTCTAAGTTACAAGACCCTTCTTTTCCCTCCTGGACAGATTCTGATGCCTATTTTGCTGTTGCACCGTCGAGGTTGGAGCTAAAGTCTGAGGATGCGGAGGAGAAAATTGAGGTTCCTACCCGGTGCTCCTGTGATGAGCGGATATGCCCGGCATGACTCTGCAGTAGCCTTAGAATCTCTCCATGTGGCCACCCCTTGATGGTGCTTCGCCCAGGCTTTCTGGATGGGTTTATTTGGGTCTGGCACGTGCAACTGAATTTATTTATACACCCAAATATGATTTTCTAAAGAAATGAAAAGGTTGACCTTTGTGAAAACAATGTACTATTCATCTCAATATTTGATTATGAATAAATGTGTGAATATCAAAGGAAACAGATTTATTTTTTTTCTGATTCCCTTTACTGAAAGATGGAAAACCTTGGTTCACTTGGTGAATGCCCTTCGTATTCACTCCAGTGGCTCATAGATGAAGTGTTTATGTGGAACACAAACGTTTCATTGGACTTTTGGATGGATTATACAAACTTCTGTCATTGAGGTGCCACATAAGTGAATTTTCCAGATAACTGAAGCTTATCCCCTTTCATCCTCCAAACTTGTTTTGTTTTAAACATTTTTGGGAGAAATCTTTCTTTAATATGTTCCTCACGACTGCGCCCACTTAGAGAGTGCGGAACCTAATTAACTTTCTATTGATGACTCAGCAGCATAGTCGACTCTAACAATTAGAGTTGTCCAAAAGAAGAATGCGCTGCTGCCTTGAGAGGTGATGAGCCGCTGCCTCCCCCTCCTCCTTAGAGGCCTTCAAGCAGAAGCTGGATGTCCACTTGTTGGGCATATTAGAATGGGGATTTTTCCCCCGTGGATGGGTTAAACTAGGTGACTGCTGACGTCTTCCAACTCTCCAATTCTGTGATTCTGCAAGTATTATAAATACTAATAGTCGCACCTACTGTAAAACAGTCATGCCTGGTAGTTGTGCAGAGTTACCGAACCTCAAGTACAATCTAATCCAGTCCACACATAACCAAGGGCCCCTTCAATGACACCACTAACAAATGGTCATTCACCTTCCTTCTGTTTGAAAAAGCTCTAAGAAAATGGGAACCTTCATGCCTCCCAAGGCAGTACGTTTTGCTTTTGGACAACCATAATTTTTAAGTAAATTTTTCCTTATATTAAGCTGAAATCTGACTTTCTATAATTTCTACCTACTGTTCCTTGTTCTTCCTTTAGAGGTCAAGCATAACAAGCCATACCTCTTTTTTGGGGGGAGGCAATTGGGGTTAAGTGACTTGCCTAGGGTCACACAGCAATTAAGTGTCAAATGTCTGAGCCCAGATTTTAACTCAGGCTCTCTTGACTCCAGGACCAGCACTCTGTCACTGTACCATCTCACTGCCCTTCCTATGGAAACTCTCTAGCTTAGCATGTCCTTCAGAATAAAATGTGGAATCTAGAGCTGAACACAATACTCCAGATGTGGTCTGACCAGGACAAAGTACAGTGAGTCTATCCCCTTTCTCACTCTTGATTGTTTTCTTCTCCCAATGCAGCCTGCAAAGATGTTAGCTTTTTTTTTTTTTACTTTCATGTCATTTGGTTCTCATTTGATCACCAGATCTTTTTCAATAAATTATCTAGTCAAACCTTCCCCATCCTGTGCCAGTGAAACTTATTTCCATTAAGTTTCTTTTTATTTGATTCAGATTATGGTGCTTTTGAAGTCAGTCTCTTTTAGCTGTCCCTCCCAACTTCATATTGTTTGCAAATGTGACGAATCTAAATTTCATCTTTCATCCAACATGGATATAAACATTAAACCGGACAAGGGCAAAAGCTGATGTCCAGGGTACTCCACAAAGAAACCTTCCAGATTGACTACCTTTTGGAATGAGGAGTTTGAATCCTACTTGCTTACATTTCTCCATCTTGCCCAAAAGATTACATGAAAGACTTTGACAAATTCTTTGCGGAAATCCAGACACACTATATTTACTGCATTCCCCTTATCTATTAGTCAGAAAAGGAAATAAAGTTTGTCAGACAAGACTTGCTTTTGTTGCTGGCTCTTCTGGGACCACCATTTTCCTTTCTAATTCCTCATAAATTATAGTTTAATAATACTTTGTGGAATTCTTTCAAGAATCAAAATCAACCCCAGCGGCCTGTGGCTTACAAACTCCAACTTCTTCCCTTTTTTGAAAATCAGGAAGATATTCTCCCATTCATCAGGATAGTTCAAAGATCACACCTGCCATTTCTTGTGGTACTTTAGGATGTAGCTCAGTTGGTCCTGGGAGCTGGAATTAACACAAACCAGTTAAGTGCACTCTTGCTATCCTCTCTCTTATCTTTGGTTTCAAACTTCCTTTGAACTGTTTTTGTTCTCAGTCCAACGATCATTTTTCTCAGAAGAAAAGACAGAAGCGAAATCAGGGTTGAGTAGTTTTGCCTTCTCATTGTTGTCCATTATTATCATATCCTCAAGTTTTGTATCATTTGGAATTCAGCAAGTGGATCTTCTTTACTGGTCAAAATCAGATCCAGAATAGAGTTTTCCCTTCTTGATCCTTACACCTTTTGAAGAATGATATTTTCACCAAACCAAGTCAGTAAGTTATTACCCACTCTGTTTTGGGGAAAGAGAGAGCCCCAGATATCTCAAGAATAATTCAAATCTCCCATCACGGCAATATCATGCTTCTTTGTCAGGCTTGTGATCAGTTTCCTAATCCCTCATTTATTTCTTCTTTCTAACCAGATGGTCTAGAGTACACATCAATGACAAAAATCACTTCTGTTTCTCCTTCCTTTGATTTTCACCCAAACGCTCTCAACCATACTTCCCACCTACTGCTTCCTAGATGTCCTCACTAATATACCTTACTATATAATGATTCCCTCACTCCCTTTAACTGAGCCTGTTTCTTTTGAATAAGCTGGACCCATCGAGAGCCATGATCCACTCATGAGCTCCATCCCACCAAGTTTCAGTGATACCTATGAAGTCAAATTTGCCCCCTTGTGTGAGGACCGTTGTAGCTCCTCTTCTTTGTTGTCTAAAGATTCCTTCTAACTATATTGTTTGTCCCTACGTGAAACACCAGTTGAGATTGGTGGCTGTCATGATGGACAAGCCTTGGGAAGTTCCTTTCAAAAGGAAAAGGAGTTATTAAAGTTATTACAGAATTAGTGTATATGATGGCTAATAGCTAGCATTTCCATGGTTCTTCAAGGCTGCAAAGTGATTTACAAACATTATCTCATGTGATCCTTACACTAACCCTGAAAGGTAGATGCTACTGTTGTCCCCCTAATAAACTGAGGCAGACAGAGATTAGGTGACTTTCCTGGGTCACACAGCTGATAAGTGTCTACAGCTGGATTTGAACTCAGGTCTTCCTGATTCCAGGCCCAAGGATCTGTCTGTTTTGCCACCTCACTGAATATCAAGAAAATATATTCATAGAGGGAAACTTGGGAATCTGGGTGGTGGGGAGTGGGAAAGATAAGGAAGACAGCATTTGGATGAAGATCAAGGCAGAGACAAGAAGGCAGCAGCCAGGTAGTATAGGGGATGGAGCAGTAATACTTGGAGTTTGAATCCTGCCTCAGATACTAGCTGTGACATCAATAACTCCCATTAATAAAGTACCTTAAAGTTTTCAGAGCACTCTGTTCACATCATATTTTAGACTTACAATTCTCTGGTAACAAGGATTACAGGAATTACTATCCCTGTTTTATGGATGAAAAAACCAAGCCTTAGAGAGATTCCATAACATGGTCACATAGGTAGCAAATATCATAGGCAATATTAGAACCCAAATCTTCTTGATTTGTGTCTACAGAACAAAGTTTGCCCGAGATGGTTTGTGCTAGTCTTTGAGTGTCAATTGGTAAGAGAGGGATTGAAATACAGAGGGAGGATGGTAAATTACTGAGAAAGAGGAGAATAGCATTAACACTTTCATTTAGCCAGAAATTTCCACTAACTAGAAAATGTCTTTGCCATTTGTTAGTTAAATAATAGCTATTGCGTACTTCATATTTATATTTTATATTTATTATTATATTTTAATTATATGTAATATAATATATATTTAGATAATATATTTAAATATATTTATTATATATTTTATATTTATATTATATTTATTTATATTGGACATCCTAGCCTCAGCAGAGATATGATTGAGTGTGATTGCGCATTTCATATTTATATTATACATTTATTATTATATTTTTATTAAATATAATATAATATATTTTATACAATATATTTAAATATATTTATTATATATTTTATATTTATATTTATTTATATTTTATATTTATTTATATTGGACATCCTAGCCTCAGCAGAGATATTTTAGTGAGATTGCTTAAACCAGGATTGTTCACATAAACCCTAGACTTGGAACTTTGCACCCAGAAAACATAATGTTGGTCTTCCACATTGCCTCAGCAGTCAATGGAAAAAAGAAGAGAAGGGGAGGGTGTAGAAAAGATGGGGAAGAAAAGAGAGCAAGAAAAAGATGCCTCCTCAGTCTAATCCAATTAACATTTGTTGAGTGGTTGCTATAGGCAACCATGAAGATCATAAGATAAAACATTTAAAGGTCCAAGAGCACTTAGAAACTAAGCCCCTCATTATACAGGTGAGGAAACAGCACAGAGAGTTGGAGTGATGTATTCAGTCACATACCTACTAAGCATCTGAGGTGGGATTTAAGGCCAGGTGTTCCAGACTCTAAGAGTAACACTCGATCCACTCTATCATGCCAGAGACAAGTGAAAGAATTTGTTCTGACAAACAAGTTTGTATATAGATTTAAGCTAATGGAATTTATTAAAGGAACCGGAGCTCTGATTTATGCATCATCTCACTCGAGCAAAACAAGAAAGCCTTTTTGTCTCAAATTTAAACTATCATTAACGTTTCTAAAATGCATTAGTCTGCTTTCTGGCTTGGTAAAGTGCAGCTGCAATATTTTTTTACAATTAGCAAAAGACTCCCTTCCTAAACAGTTTGAGTCCCACCCCCCACATCCAATAAACTCCACAGATTCTGTATTACCTCTAGGGTCAATAGAAATTCTTCTGATTGGTATTTAGGGTTCTGTAAAATCTGGTCCCATTCAAATTTTGAGTCTTCTTTCACATTACTCCTTTCCAAACACTCTCTATAATCCAGTCCTAATGGCCTATTCACTGTTACATACACATGGCACCCCATCTCCCATCTCCATGCTTTTGCACCAGCTGTCTCCCATCCCCTGGAACACCTTCCTTCCTCTCCTCCGTTTCTGGGAATCCTTGGTTTCCGTAAGGACTCAGCTCAAGCACCTCCTTCCTTGTCAGGCCCTTTTGGTCCTCTTAGCTGTTAACGCCTTCCTTCTAAGATGTGGGCATGTTCTTTCCCCTTTTAGGATATAAGCTCCTTGAGGGCAGGGATTGTTTTGCATTTTATTTTCGTATCCCATTGGCCTGACACAGTGCCTCTCATAGAATAGATACATAATAAATACTTATCGATTGGTTTGTTGAAAGCCATCCCAACAAGGGACATCCTCATTTTGTGATGCATGAATGCCTTCTGCCCAGGCATCAGGGATCTCCCTCCCAAACAAGCACAGCCACTGGCTTCTTCCTGGACTTTTTAGGGTCCGCAGGAAGCACCTTCTATATGCCTGCTTTGATCAAACAATGGAAACATAACAGTATATGGGGACAGCTAGATGGCCCAGTGGAGATAATGCCGAGTCTGGAATCAGGAAAACCTGAGTAGTGCAAGTTCAGCTTCAGATATTTGCTGTCTGCGTGATCCTGGGCAAGTCATTTAATGTCTGGTTGTTCCAGTTTCCTCACCTGTTAAATGGGGATAATAATGACACCTACCTCCCATGACGGTTGTGAGTTTCAAATGAGAAAATATCTGTAAAGTGCTAGCATTGTGCCTATACACACACAGCCAGTTAGCTATTGTTATTATCACTATAACAGAGTTCAAAATTTATCAATCAGCAGATTTAGTAAGGGTAAGACAAAGCAAAGAGAGGGGAGAGAATAAAATAGAATTTAGGGTTCGAGAGAGAAGAGAGTGTGTGCTCTAGACCCAAACCTCCATGGGGTCCAAGTGGATCTCCTTGTATCTATACATCATTCTCTTCCTAAAAGCTCAATTGTTCTCTTTCTTCCTCCGTCAGCTTGATCAATTAAAAAGCATTTGCTGATCATCATTTGTACTCGGGCTATAAAGGCAAAAAACAGCTCATGCTCTCAGGAAGCTCACAGCTGAATAGGGGATACTACATGCCAACAACTACATGTAAACAAGATCTATGTGGAATAAATTGGAAATAATCAGCTGAGGATTTTTGGACTACATTGGACTGAAAGCTTAGAAGTCTCACCACTCCCTTCTTTCCTTGGATAAGTAAATCTATAGCTATGATTTATTGTCATTGACATCCAGGCCCCCCAAAGTCTCTCACAATTTCCAAGGTCCTCCTTCACCATGTCCAAATGTCCACCAATACTCTCCTATCCAGAACCCCTAAGTCCAATACTTTGTGCCCCTCCAACCAAGCCTCTCAGGTCATTGGCATCCTCAGTGAAAAACAAACTCTGACAAAGAGATCATGGCAAACTCTATTAAGTAGAAAACTCAGACAGACTTGCCTTTTTTTAATCTTCAAATGTCAAAAAAATATTATAGAAAGACATTGAAACTTCTACTGAAAGGTTTGAATCTCTCCGTGAAAGTAATCAAAGCAAGCAAACCTCATCTTGCGTTTGAAAAGGCAACTCTATCTATGGAATAGGTTGTTTGTCCATAATGATTAAAAATAATATAAAAAACCAGACTGCAGAGCCAAAAGAACTGCAGAGGATTTATTCTCCCTTCATAGCCTGCTGGAGCCGGGAGCTCAGGATGGATAGATTGTTGTTCTCTCTTGTGGGTAAGTTCTTACGTCCTTCCTCTCCATCACGTCTGCTGGAGTGCAGAGAGAAATGAAAAAAAGCAGCATTTGTCCTTAAGTCTCAGTGTTTCTCACATTACGCTTCTGATTTATTTTAAACAGGGGGCAAAAATTATGCTATCAGAAAGTCTCCTTTTCATTTCTTGTGGGTATCAGTGGAACATCAAAATAGCCATGAATCCAAAGCTCATTCGTGTTTCCCTAGCAAAGCCAGAAATCAGTCCCAGTCGGGGCGCAGACAGGATCATAGATCCCGAGCAGGAAGGGGCCGCAGGGGCCAGGTAGGCTAGGCCAGCACCAACTCTTCCTGATGAAGTTTCATCCCATATGGAAAAGGGCAGTGACTGCTCCCTTCTCCCATCCACCCCCACCCACCCACATGCTGAAGGGTCAAGCTACAAGAGGAAGAGCAGGAGTTTGGTGGTCTTTTTTTCTGGTTACTCCTTGTCTAGTTGTCCTTGATTCTGGGGATAAGCCTTCTCTCTCTCTCTCTAGGTCCCTTTATTTTAGAATTCAGCCTGCTCGGATAGGGTCACAGAACCTGCTTAACAATGGATTGTAATCAGAGTTTCCAAATCCTGTCTTTAATGCTAACATTTACTAGCTGTGGGATAACAGGGTAAACCACTTTACTTTCTGAGACTCCATTTCCTCATTTGCAAAATGAAAGGGTTGGAAGTGATGGCCTATGAGGTCCCTTAGCTTGAAATCCAGCCAGTCACATAACAAGTATTTATTAAGTATGTTTACTATGTGCCAGGTACTGTGCTAGGTAAAAAGAAAAAAAAATGTATCGGGGGCAGCTAGGTGGTGCAATGAATAGAGCACCGGCCCTGGAGTCAGGAGTATCCAAGCTCAAAAACAGCCTCGGACATTTGACACGTACTAACTGTGTGACCTTGGGCAAGTCACTTAATCCCGATTGATTCACCTCCCCCCGCCAAAAAAAAAAATGTATCAGTACCTGCCCTCAAAGAGTTATGTTCAAAAGGTGAAGACATATACATAAAAGTTTATAAAAAAATTTTACAAAACAAATACAAGAAAAGCCTCTTGTAGGCTATGATATTGTAGATGACTTTTGAAGGAAATTCCAAGAGACAAAGTGAGGAGAGCGTGTGTCCTAAGCATGAGGGCCATTTTGTGCAAAGGCAAAGAGAGCAGAGATGGAGGATCATGGGTGGCAAACAGAAAGATCAGTTTACTTGGACTGTAGACCGTCAGAAGGGCAATAATATACGTTAATCCTAGAAAAGTAGGCTGCAGCTAGGTTGTAAATGGCATTAGAGGCAAACAGAAGGGTTTGCATTTGCTCCTAGAGGTGCCAAGGGTAATAGTGGTAGGTAAAGCTCTTGGGTAGGTGCTTGGTGATGGTAGAGGTGGAAGAGTCTTAAGTTCAAAATACTCCTAAGAAATCAATGACTCCAGCTTCTAGGTAAATGCACTGTGACCCTTGTCCTGGGAAGAAAAAGTAGAAATTCATGAGATTCAAGGAAGAAGGAGCCAGGGATCAGATTTTAGAGTAGGTAGAGGGAAGGAGTCTATGAATTTGTGGCACACCTGAAAAAAATCCTGAGGATTTCTGTCTTCTCCCATCACAGTTTAGGGACTATTACAAAGAACACTGCCTCCCCCTTGTAGCTGGCCATCAGGTCTGAGCCCATCCACTCCTAGCCCATCTTGACCCCTAACCCTAAAGATATGATTATAGAGGAGTGAATCACAATGAATGGTCAGAGATTTAGTAAGACGGGGAGTGAAATCCACCAGCAAACTAGCTATCAGTAAAGTGTGATAGAATAGGGACCACCGCACTGTCAGCACCTGAGAGGAGTCACCTTCATAGAGTGCCAAGTCAAAGCAGTGCCCTTCCATAGTCTCCTTTCTTTGCACCTACTTTGTCATTCCGTCCCGAAGTGACAGTATTGACTGCTCTAAATGCTCCTTAATATGGAACCCATGCCAAAAGTGGCTTATTGGTTCTTAAGCCCCATTAAAAAAATATTACCTCACTGCTTATACCAAATATATTCCCCGCTCTGCCATATCCCCTTCTAACGCTGCCCAATTCTTCTAAGATCAGCCACCTTGTTGATGATTGTTGGGAGGGGTCTGTGAAATGCAACGGAGTTCTCATTTTCCATGAATTAGCTATTTTTGTAAAACGGAATAAGCACCTATGAGGGCATCCAAACCAGTTTATTGGGAGTAGCTGCCTGACACCTATATATGATCTCGGAGTGGTTCAAAGTACATATGAACCTTGTAGCTGAGGGACACATGGGATGGGGTCCTAGAATCATTCTGGATGTAAAGGAGAGTTTGTAGACCTGGGATCAAACATGGAGCATAAGGCATGAGAACTGGAGTCAGGAACACCTTGTTCAAGCCCCGCCTCAGACAGTAACAACAACTGGGACTTAACAAGTCACTCAGACACTTAGTAACAGTGACTTTGCTGGGTCTTTGTTTCCTTGCCTGTAAAATGAAGGGGTTAGACTTGATGGCTTCTAAGATTCTAGCTCTCTGTCTATGATCCTGTAGTCCTATGGTGCTCTGAACCTTGCCTTTCAAGCCCTGGGCCTTTAGAGAATTCCCCATTCACTGTACAGAATTCATGGTTTGTTAGAAGCCCTGTGTATGTAGACAGTTGTATTATCTGTCTGACTCAGGCTTCCTTTAGGCTACTGCATTGACTGCACTAACTGGCCAGTCATTACAGCCGGCTTAATTGCTTTATTCATTGAATTCACTGAATTGTAGAATTGTTCTAATACAACTTCTTCAGTCAAATGAAGCAATCGTGCTAGGCGAATTTAATGACAACTTCCTCCTTCTCATAGATGCATCCTGGCACAGTGGATAAAATCCTGGACTTGGGAGTCAGGAAGATATAGGTTTGAGCCCTGCCTCCGGTATTTATTATTTGTGTCACCACCAGCATTGGCGGTCTTTGAGCAAAGATTTGATGACCACTTGAAGGGTACGTTATTGAGGGAATTCTCTTTCATCCACAGGGTGACCTAATGGTTTCCTTTCTAAACTGGACATTCAGTAATTCTCTTCTAAGTCCCATGAACTTGGGAGAAGTGAAGTCTTTATAAAAGATATTTGAGATTGGGCTGGAAAGGCAGACAGTTTGGTGACACAGTGGATAGAACACTGAATCTGGGGTCAGGAAGACCTGATTTAAATCTGGCTTCAGATACATCTTTGCTACATGACCCCGGGCAGGTTACTTAACCTCTGCATGCCCATTTTCTCTCCCATAAAATGTAGACAATCCCAACATCTATTTTGCAGGGTTATTGTGAGAATGAAATGAGATAATATTTGTAAAGTGCTTGGTAAACCTTAAAATGCTATATAAACGCTAGCTATTTTAAAGTAGTGATGCATTTTCATCCTTTTTTCCCTTGGTGGATGTGACTTGTACTTGAAATGATCTATTTGCAATAGGCACAGAAATTTAGAATTGCTGGTCTTTGAAGCATGTGGGCCCTATGTGACTGCAAGTGCTGTGAGGAATTTAAACTTAAAAGCTAAGGCCTATGTCTTTGATAAGGTTTGGTGCTCATGAGTGAGCTGACAAATTAATTTTTTTCTATTGTTTATTCATCCATTTATTTTTCATTAAGTTACTCAATAAATCTTTATTTATTCTTTTATCATGATCTCTCTACTCGGGGACAGCTTTCAGACTACACAAAGATTTTTCTCTGCTTCAGAACTTTTCTTTGTTTCTACAACAAGGAAGGAATGATACAAGCATCTATTAAGTACCTACTATATGCCAAATACTACACTAAATGCTTTATAAATATTTTCTCATTTGTTTCTCACAAACACCCTGGGGAGAGGTAAATGCTGCTATTAGCCCCACTTTACAGTTGAGGAAACTGAGGTAGACAATATATAGGTGACTTATTCAGGGTCACATAGCTGCCTGAAGCTGGATTTGAACTTAGGTCTTCCTGATCTCAGGCCCAGACACCTAGTTGTTTCTAAGAAAAAAAAAGTATGTCTCAGATGCCTGCTCTGTAGGTTGAAGCCAGACTGAAAAAAAGTTCACATTTTGTCCCAGGAGCAATAGACAAGTACCAAGGCAGCTTGACCAAGGGATTAACATGGTCACCCACTCTGCTGTAGGATGATTGGAGGCAGTGTTGTGCAACGGATACAGTTCTGGCTTTGGAGCCAGGAAAACCTGAGTTAAATACCACCTCCGACATTTATTAGCTGTGGGCAATTGAGAAGGTTAGATTCAATACTGATCTTCTAAAATCCCTTCAGATCAAAATTTATGATTCCATGATTATTTTGGCAGCTGAATGGGGAGAGAAGAAACTAGAAAGAGAGAGACCAGTTAGAAGGTTATAGGAATAGTCCCGGTGAATGGTGGTGGGGTGTAGGATATTGACCCCGTGAATGTAGAGAAGTAGGTGGATGAAAGATGTGTTATAGACTTGGAACTGATAAGAATCAGCAACTCATGTACTATGGGGGGGGGGTGGGAGGGGGGAGGTGAGCAAGAAAATAGAGGTAAGAATGATTCTAAGGTTTCAAACTTGGATAACTGAGAGATGTCGTTCAGTTGTTTCAGTCATGTCCAACTCTCTGTGACCCCATTTGGGTTATTTTTTTTTTTTTGGCAAAGACACCAGAGTGGTTTGCCATTTCCTTCTCCGGTTCATTTTACAGATGAGGAAACTAAGGCAAACAGGGTTAAGTGACTTGCCCAAGGTCACACAGCTAGTGAGTGTCTGAGGCCAAATTTGAACTCAGGTCTTCCTGACTCCTAGCCCAGTGCTCTATCCAGTCCACTGCCTTAGGGAGGGTCTAATTTGAAAGGTAGAGAATATCACAGAGGGGCTAAAATGAGGGTCTTGCTTTTGTTTTGTTTTATTTTTGTTTTCTTCCATGAAGGACTCAGTACAAAGAAAAATCAGAATGCACAGAAAAGAACAGAAAGAAGGAGGCCAGGAGCCTCCTTCAGCAAGACAGCTGTGAAAGTTACAAATTGAATGTATATTTTTAAAAAGAAAAGCAAACATAAAAAGCCCTCTTCTGTTCTAGTATATGTGTGGAAATGTCATTTTGATTTGGTGTCTGCTAAGTATAAAATTTTTTAAAATCAAAATTTAGGAGAAAAACTAAAGACATAGTCGTAGCAGCAGAATAATAAATAGTAATAAAAGCTAGCATTTATAAAGTGCTTTAAGGCTTGCATAGCATTTTATATAAGTTTTGTTTTACTGATTCTCACAATGATCCTGGAAGTTAGGGTAGAGGAAGAGCACATTTCAGCTTGAGCTTTGAAACTCAAATAAAGTTTACATTTCATCAAACTTCCTGTGACAGCAAGATCGATGTTCAATCATCGTATTGTGCCTGTGAAAGTGTGACATATCTAGCCAACTAGCCCAACATGACCGAATCCAAGTCCAAGGCCACCCAAAGGTTTCTGTCAATGATTGAATAGCAGAGTCCACTAGTTCAGGCCGGAATTTTGATAGAAAGACAAATGCAGACTCACACTCTACATATCTACCTACTCTGCCTTTCTTAATGTATATAAACTGGCACAGTAAATGGCAGCTACTCAGCAGACACAAAACCAGGGGAGACATAACTAGCCCTTGGAAGACTGGGCTTAGTCTCAGGGTGCTGACATGTAGAGATCTAAACTTCCAGGAGAAGGGAATGTGTATGTCCTCACTGCCATCCCTGTATCATTGAGTTAAAGAAAAAAGTGATTTTCTTGCCTCTAGAAGAACTGTTTTAGATGTTGCAAAAAGCAGGCTTTAGGTGCTATTTCCTAGTGACTTTAGGGCTATGTTTAGGACATATGGACAAGCTAGAGCTGCGTTGCATGTCCCAGTGAAGTTCATTCTCCATGTGGATGCCTCAGCAAACTGTGATCACTGAGATGTAGCAGGAAAAAAGATTCTTGTAAATACCCCCTTATCCTCCAACCCTAGAGTAACTAAGTCCTAGGCCTAAAAAAAATTCTTCCTTCCTTCCTTCTTCCTTCCTTCCTTCCTTCCTTCCTTCCTTCCTTCCTTCCTTCCTTCTTTCCTCCCTCCCTTCCTTCCTTCCTTCCTTCCTTCCTTCCTTTTTCTTTCTTTCTCCCTTCTTTTCTTTCTTTCTTCCTTTTTTCTTTTTTCTTTCTTTCTCTTTCTCCCTTCCTCCTTTGTTTCCTTCTTCCCTTTCTTTCTCCTTCTTTAACTCTCCTTATCTCCCTCTTTCTATTTCTCTCCCTTTCCACTTCTGTCTCTGTCTCTCTGTCTCTCTTCATGTATTTGTCTTTCTGTCTCTGTGTCTATCTCTGTGTCTGTGTCTCCCTGTGTCCCTCTGTCTCTGTGTCCCTCTGTCTCTGTCTCTCTGTCTCTCTCTCTCTCTGTCTCTCCTCACTGACTGGTTTCTATCAGGCCCAGATTTCCCTTTTTCCCTTTTCCATTTTGAAGCTGTTAAATCTCAGACCCACCCGTCAAACTCATCAGATGGAAATCTTTCTAAATCGTCTGACACATTTCACTGCCTTTGGAAATAGAACATAAGGAGCAAAATTGAACCTTTCCTTGATAACTTCAGGTCATCAGGAGGAACGGTGTATCACCTTGATGCCTTCAGGGACAGGTCAGTTGTGTATGATGTTTGCTGAGACATCTAAAGGCCCCCAAGCTGTTATGCTTTATTGTTGTTCTTTCGTTCAGTCGTGTCTGACTCTTCATGACCTTGCAGACCATATGGAGTTTTCTTGACAAAAATATAGCGGTAGTTTGACACTACCTCCTCCAGTGAATAAGGCAAACAGAGGTTAAGTGACTTGCCCAGGGTCACAAAGCTAGTAAGTGTCTGAGGCTGAATTTGAACTAATGTTTTCCTGACTCCAGGCCCAATGTTCTATTCACTGCACCACGTAGTTGCCTTCTGTTCTTTATTAGTTCTTTTAGAAGATTCTAAGGGATATTCAAGCTTAACTCTCTATATTAGGTTGTTAGCTTTTGATTTTCATTTCTTTGCAGTATAAATTCATCTTTAAATCCCTACCCTGACTATAACCAAATAAGCTCATTAGCATTATGTCTAAAGTAAGAGGTAATAGGTCCTGAGAAAGAAACTGAAAGACTCTCCTATAAGTGAAGTACTTGGATTTTGTGAAATCTATTTTGACTGTTTAAAGGCTTTTTCTGCTTCCTTGCTTCTTTACTGGTATTCCAGATAGTTAATGTTGCTGGATATGCCAATATGCATAAGTGAGGTTATTCCAAATGGAATGTTGGGAGTAGGAGCTACATAGGGACCTGAATAATCATACCAGATTTCCTACCTGTGCCTTAAAAATCTTAGCATTCCTTATGACATGCAATGCACATAGCTGGGGTCAATTAATTTAGAAAAAATGCCTGTATTGCCCAAGGCTAGGATTAGAGCACGCAGACATCAAGGGTACAGATGGGACAAGCTTAGTCTTTGAGTCTCAAACTTGAGGCATATAGCTTAAGGTGGAGATGGTTGTCAAGGAAAGACATGAATAAAGTGAACAACATTCAGTTGAAAATTATTTATTGATCTCCTTCAAGGTACTGCAAGTAATTGAAATAATAGACATAGTCTTTGACTTTCAGTTTAGGAAGGATAGTATGTGTAAACAAACAACTACAATATGATGGTCAGTGACAAGAGCCATACGGAAGTCAAAGACTAAGTGTTATAGGACAGTAGAGGGAGAAGTTACTTCTGGCTTGGAAGATCTGGAAAGATAAATGGGATAAATGACATGTGCTAGACTTCAAAGGATGGCATGGATTTTGATAAATGGTCATGTAGGGAAGGCGTTCCAGGAAGAGTAAACAGCATGAGCAAAGGCACATAGTCAGGACATCCCAAGTTCAGAAAATCATGGGAAGTCTTGACTGTCTTTAGCATTGGGATTATAATGGAGAATAGAAGGAAAATAAGACTGTAATAAACCTGAGGAATTGTAGAAAGCTTTGGATTCTTAGCTAAGGATTTTGGACTTCACATGGTAGGGAATGGGGTGCTTTGGGAAGTTTTTGACTAAGGGAGTAAAAGACCTTGGTTACCTGCCTCCTTCACAGAGCCTGGAATATAGTGGGTGCTTAATAAATGCTTGTTGATTAACTGACTGGCTGACAAAAGGCAGAACTTGAGTTGTGAGCCTTAAAGGAAGCCAGGGATTCTATCACGTAGAGGTGAAAGAGAAAGAATGTTGTTGGTGTAAGGCACGGCCAATGGAAAGGTGCAAAGATGGAAGATGAGGCATCGTGTATGAAGTAGACCAGGACCATAGAGTGGGAGCATAGAGGGTAGTCATGTATGTGAAGACAAGAACGATAAACAGACATGTGTAAAGGTCAAAGGGACAAGTGATTCTAGAATACCAAAGAAAGCATCATTGAAATGGCTGACTAGGGCATCCAGGGAGGGTAAAGAGAAAAGATAAAGGCAGAAGAGGACTGATGGACTGAGAGAATACAGAGGGAATGAGGCACCAGGAATCATAATAAGGGATGAGAAGTTCAGAGGAGACATAGACGTGTGAGAAGTGACAGGTAAGGAGGTTGTGATTAGAGAAGAAGCGTTCTGAGTCAGACCTTAGAGCACAGTCTCAATTTTTCATAATATCCAATGCATGGCTATCCACATAGGTCCCTTAATGTGCATGATGAATTCCCTGAAGTGGCCGCATATATTCTAATTCACACTATTTGAGGTTATGATTATGTAAAATATAGCAATTGATTCTAGCCCAATGGAAATATACAGTGAGGATTTGATTAATGCAACCATTTCAGGGGATTGATTCATTATTTGTACTAATTTGAGGCCTGTCTGTATTGTTGAATAGCTAAGGTGTGGTAGAGAAAAGGATGAGAGTTGGGGTCACTGAAGAAATTCTAGGTTTGGGTATAATATAGACTGTCTATTGTAGATGTTGATATCACCAAGGTTGACTGTAGGAGATGTGGAAGAAAGGAAGACAACTCGCTGAAGCCAAGGTCATTCAGAAAGGTGGAAGAGTGTCTTGGAGGTCTGTAGCTCAAGGGAACCAGGCTATGGATAGATGTACAAGCCGTAGGAATCAGATTCAAACACAATGCTTTAGAACTAGGGAGCATCACTTGAAGCTTGAAAGAAATAGAAATTCCAATGGAAAATGAAAAGTAAATTAAGCTGAAAATATAAACAGTTTCAGGACGGTTTAGCTGAATTTGAGAACGACAGATTCATTACGTAGTATTAAGAGAAGCAAGGCATGTTTTGGGGTGCATTCACTCATAAACCATTGCTTGGCTTCAACGTCAGAGAGATGCTTGGGCTGGATGGCTCATACGGTCTACCCCAGCATGGTATTTCTTATGTTTAGCACACTGGCTTATCCCTCTGAGGGCCAGGCTCAATTCGTTATGCTCTGTAACATTCATCAGCGCCTTCTAAGATCTTTTCCTGATGCTTTGCTGAACAGAGAGTCAATAGAGTTATACGGTTATAAAATGTTAGAGCCGAAGGGGACCTTTGAGATCATCTGGCCTAACCTTCTCATTTTACGGATGAGAAAACGGAGTCAATTCATGAAAATGGTGATGGTGGCTTTGCAATTAAATGCTCAAACCTTATTCACCCTCATTTTCGGACGAATGCCCACTCTTCCTGGGAGAAAGACACTGGGAGTAAAAAAAAGTGAAATAAGGTTGGTCTCTTTCTCAACTGATTGAAAATATTGCTTGTCCTAGAAGGGAGGACATATGTCTCTCTTGATGATAATGTACAGTTTTCAATTTCCCTCCCTAGATTAGATCTCTACTGCTAGACGAATATATTGGCAACTTGCTTAGAGATTCATTTGCTCATCCTTCTAAGCTCACTAGGATGGTCCTATCTGGTGTGACTCAGCCATTTACATTCGATTATGATAGGGGGCATATCAGTAATAATTGTATCCTAGAAGGCACGCCATCTATCAGTGTCAACTGAGTTAGGGTGATGCTAAAGAAGTTCCATATCACCATAAAAACAAAAAAAAAATCACAATAGGTACCTGCAAAATTTGGGTACTTACCCTTGACGACTACCTTATTTCAATATCTGAAATAATATTGAGAGTGCTGATAATGACTCTCATTTTATCTTGTGCTTTCGAAAGCCCTTTCATAAACATTCACTTCTTTGACTTATCCCATAAGCTGGAGGGATAGGTAATGCTGGTATCATTACTGACATTTCATAGAAGGAAAATATGAGACCCCAAGGATTCAGAGGGGAAGTCTCTTAACCAAGATCACCCAGTGAGTTACTGGGGTAGCTGGGTTTGGGAGCTTAATTTCTAGTGCAATTCACCAGACAACAACAAAGAGAGATTTGCATCTCACAGTCTCCATCCTATTTTTTTAAACTTCTTTCTGATAGAGGATGTAAATTCTGATAAGAAGAATGCCTTTCCGCCCCTCTTTTCTATTTTCTTCTTCCAAGGCTGTGGTGAAAGCTGCCCTGACTTTATCATCCAGGAAGACAAGAGAAAAATTGGATTTTGGGGACAGACTCGGCATCTCAATAATTGTCAGGACAACGCAGCTAAGGAGACTGGCATAGCTTCCGTTCCCTTCTATCAGGAATTTTATGAGGTATGCACATCTGTGTACATGAAGATGTAGAAGTCTTAATGCTGTGAAGGGGACCCTCTCCTTTAAATGGTCCTTTTCCCATTTCACCAATGATAAAATTCCTGAATTTGTATTTTAGGACCCAGTGGTGAAATGCGGTTCCAAGGGCTATAGTTTACAGTTTACTATAGTTTACTATCTACTCCTTGTCCCCATCCACCCCACCATCCCCAGCCCCACCAAGGCTCAACAGACTGTCCCTCCCTCTCTTCTACTATGGAAGATCCTGCAGCCTTCTTTTCCAGTTTCATAGGCTCCTGTCCTCAGCTTTCTCTTCCCCTTGGTACATCCCACTATAGATCCTGAAGCACTGCTCTTTGCTTTCCATCATCCCCCCTGCTTCTACCCTTAAACGGTTTCTCACTTAGATTTAGAGCTGGAGCTGTATAGAACAAGTCCAACCCTCCTATTTTGCAGATGAGGAAACTGAGGCCCAGAGGAGTGAAATGAATTACTTCTGGGTCGCAAGCTAGTCACTAAGGCAGGATTTGAACCCAGATATGGATGACTCTGAGTTCAGCTCTCTAAATAGAGAAGAATCCCTGCCTGTACACATTAACTTGTGGTTGTTGTCTGATTCTTCATTATCCAATTTGGGGCTTTCTTGGCAAAGATACCAAAGTGGTTTGCCATTTCCTTCTCTGGCTCATTTTACAGATGAGGAAACTGAGGCCAACAGGGTTAAGTGACTTGCCCAAGGTCACATAGCCAGTGTCTGAGGCTGGATTTGAACTCAGTTCTTCCTGACTATGGGCTGATGCTCTATCCACTGTGCCACCTAGCTGCATATTAACTTAGAAAACCACAAGTTGTCATTACCTATATTGTATTATATTTTTATTTAATTTGTCAAACATTTCCCAATAGTATTTCATTCTGGTTTGGCCCATGTTCTGAGTGTTACAGGCATGCTGTATTTGGGGCTGGCAATTCAATCTGATGAACATTTATTAAACACCTACCATGTGCCAGGCACCATGCTAAATGCTAGGGATCCAAATAAGAAAAGGAAAGACAATTCTTGCCCTCAAGGAGCTTATAATCCAATGGAGAAGGACAACACACAGAAGGAAGCTAAAAAGGGGATGGAGGACTATTGTAGTAGTCTCTTAACAACCCTTCTCAACTCCACTCTCTTCCTTCCCATCCATTCATTGTACTTCTAACAGCAGGTGAATGATGGAGGGAGGAGGTGGGAAATGATGCTCCATGGAGTCAAAACCAAACAGAGCTGCTGATGGAAAATGGAGCTACCTGGAAAATTCTGAAAGTTCTGAGCCCCCCATAAAAGAAGGCTTTGGAAGGAGTTTGTTATTCTACCTCTAGTCCTCAATCAGAGAGGAGGAGAAACTGAAGGAGTTGAGAAGGTATTGAGTATCAAAAGCTGAGTCAATAGGCATGGTGATGAGACCCCCAACTAATCATTGTATCCCAGGTGGGGCATAATGTTTCATGGAGTTGAAACCAAGCAGATAGCTGATGGAAAATGGAGAGCTACCATAGGTCCTGAGTTTGACACCTCCTACACGAAAGCCTAGACAATTTGAACAGTTTCCTAATTCATCTCATGTGGAATGCTAGGTGGTGCTGTGGATAGAATGCCGAGTCTGGAGTCAGGAAGAATCATCTTCCTGAGTTCAAATCTGGCCTCTGATACTTATTAGCTTTGTGACCCTGGGCAAGTCACTTAACCCTCTTTACCTCAGTTTCCTCATCTGTAAAATGAGCTGGAAAAGGAAATGGCAAACCACTCTAGTATCTTTAACAAGAAATCCCAAATGGTTTCACGAAGAGGAGGACATGACTGAAACAGCTGAACAACAAAAATTCTGTCTGGTCTCTCCCTCCTTCAATCCCTTTTATGCACTGCTTCTTCATTCTCCTTCTAGACTATTTAACATAATCTGAGATTACTATAGGAAAGGACCATTAAGTCCAACCCACACATGTCTGAGAGTGCTGGCAGTCAGCTCGTGTGGTTCTATTTTCACCCCCATTTTGTAGATGAATAAATTGAGGCTATGAGAAGTTGGGTGATTTGATCAGATTCGCATAGCTAATAAGTACCTGAAGCAGGATTTGAATTAAGGTCTTCATGATTTCAAGTCTGGAGTTCTATCCACAGGGCTGCCTGTCTTTTTTTTTAACCTTCCTTTGTACCTTCTCACCCTTCCACACTCCTTGGCACATAATAAGTGCTTAACAAATCTTGTTGGCTTGACTTGACCTTGACGGATTCCTTCCAGGATGCTAGTGCACACCTACTGCAAACTATGTGGTATTCCTTTTGTAGATAGTTGGTATGTTCTTATGTGTATTCTCCTTTATTAGAACGTAAATTCTTTGAAGGCAAGTATAGTCCGTTACAATTGAGGTTCATCTCATGCACCACCTTATATATAAAGTTGTTTCCCCCATTAGGTAGTGAGCTCCTTGAGATCAGGGGCTGTTTTACTAGCACTTTGAACACAAAGATGACACCTAATTACTTGTTGATTCACTGATAGTGGTTTTAAAAGTATTTGTTGAATAAATTAATGAATGGAATGAGGGCTGCTTTGACTATAGGCAATATTGTTATTCTGAAGAAGGAGAATCCATAAGAACCTTGAAAAGATTTTCACTTCTACTCAACAACTTCTTTGGGGACTCCATGAGAGCACCATCTTGCTCTTGTTCCTTGAGGGTGTACATGTTTTGTGATGCTCTGTTTGTCTCTAGTTTGCTGATCGACCTCAGTGCTGACCTTGTCAAACTTGGAGGTCAATTATCACCTCCTTCCCAAATGATCTTGTGTGCCTTGCTGAGGAGGAAACCTGGCAGGGGGAAATACAAATGAGCATCACTGAACCTGAGTAAATCTCTGGACTTTGGTTTCCTCATCTGTAAAATGAGGAGGTGGCAGGGGGTGACTTTTTAGGTCTCTTCTAGCTCTAAATCTATGATCCCATATTCTTATGACTTATGGTTCTCATGACATTGCCTTGAAACCCACAAGAAGTGAAAAAAACCCCTCTTACCACCAGCCTAATGCCTCATTCCCCGTTCCAAACAAATCAAATGCCTTATTGAGAAACATTAGCTAGAGAACAGCTGCTACCTTTCAATTTCTACCTAAGGTCTAATTAACATGATGCCAAAAGAGGACACAAGAATTTATCCGAAAGAGAGAACAGCACTACCAAGGTGACTAGTCTGATAATGATGATGAAGAATCCAGAGCCGCTCCCCCCCCCCCCCGCCCCCGCACCAGGTCCTTTAAGGACAACAGAATCAATCCCACGAGGTCCCTGTTGAGCCGTTGGCTTGAGCTCTTGGAAAAAAACACCCCTGACGAATATCATGTTTTTGTAGGTGGACTTCTCTTTTTGGACAGAAGGTGTCGCTGTTTTTCTCTGGTTGTTTTGACAAAACCCTTCTGTAGAAGCTTGAAAGTCCTTTCGTAATTTTTTCCTAAACCACCCTCTTTGGAGAGGTTTCAAAAAAACAAATATGGCAAATCCATCAGAGTTCATCGTCCACTAGATTTTCCCAAGATGATATCACCCATGTTTGGTTTTTATCAAGAATTCTGGTACCATTGGGTCTTAGCTCTGGAACCAAGAAAAACCTCAGAGGCCATCTGGCCCCCTCATTTTACAGGTGAAGAAACTGAGGCTGAGAGAGGTAAAAGAATTTACCCAAGATCATTGAGATGAGTTTCAGAGGTGTGAGTCAAACTCAGGTCCTTTGGGCCTAATTTGTATGTCGTTTACATTTACTTATGTAAATCAGCTCCCCAGAGCATTAATCATTACATACTGGACTAGGAGTCATGCCACTTTAGGTGAGACTCATTAACTACCTGAATAACCTTGGCCAAGTCAATCCAATACTGTCAAAGACAGAACTGGGCCTTAACAGATTTGGCCTAGAGTCACAGGTAATGTTTACAGCTTTTTTAGAGGTAGGAAATGTAGGCATAGGGTTTTAGAGAAGAGGACTTTTATTTTTTAATTAAATTTTTTTCCCATTGTCCAATATTTATTTTTCTCTCCGTCTCACATCTTCCAAGCTACCAGTGGGAAAAGAAAAAAACAAACACAAAACCTTGTAACAAATAAGCACAGTTAAGCAAAACAAAATAAATTCCCATATTGATCATGTCCATGAATGTGTTCTTAACGGTGTAACCATGGATAAGTTAATTAGTCATTTTGACCTCAGATGCCTTGACTATAAAGTATGGAAGGATATGCTCGAGGTAAGTTATAGACTGGACTAGGTGAACTTCCAGGGGTACTTTCTTTTATGAAATATCTATTTGAAAATAATTGGGCTACTTGCTGTCTTATGCAATCAACTCCTAAATTTCCAGGAGCCTGCTTTCTTGCCCATACTTGGCAATTTCATAATTGTCACCTGACAGAGTTACCCTTCTAGCTATTAACAATGGAGCCAGAACAATCCAACCCTGCCCCACTTGGCTCCAACCAGAATAATACGTCTCAGGAAAAAGGGGCCCCAATGAACTATGAGCTAAGTGTCTGGACTGGAGAGGGAGGTCACTTTCTGTTGTTAAGTGAACAGGGCCTCCTTGAATCAAAAAAGGTTTGTTTTTTGAGAAGTAGTCCTTTGACATGTCCTTGGGATGCAGGAGGTCTAACATTGCTTCTCTTTCTCAAGAGGAAAGAGCTTTAGGCTTGGGTATTCTAGCATGGGACCCGCCTGGCTTTGTCAGCATCACTGTCATAATTTCCTGAGCTCCCCGGTTGCTCCCATTTTTCCTGTAAGGCCAAACATCAGGAAATCAGGTCACTCATTACCTTCTCTATGGGGAAGGAAGGCCCTTATTTAGCAGCCAAGCATAGGGAAGAAACAAGGCTCCTCACTTCTCCTTGGGAAGGGCAGAGAAACAAGTCTCTGTGTGTGTGTGTGTGTGTGTGTGTGTGTGTGTGTGTGTCTGTCTGTCTGTCTGTCTGTCTGTCTATGTGTCTGTCTCATTCACTCACACCCTCCTCCTTCTTCCCCTTTCCCTCTTCTGCACACCCTATTTTGTCTGGACAAAGTGTTTGCCTCTAGAGTTCAAGAACCTTGGATCAAAGCAAGCCTCATGCTGACTTCCATGTGGGACTTTGAGCAAGTCATTTTTTTTCTCTGGGATGTATCCATTTCCTCATCTATAAAACAAATGAGCTGGACTAAGTGTTCGCTGAGGTCACTTTCCTGCTCTGGGACTGCGAATTTGCCACCTTCTCCCTCTCTTCCCAGAGATCTGGAAAGCCCTTATGGTCTCATGTTCAAACAGACAGAACTGAACACAAAAGTAATTTAATTCGATTTTATTTATGAAAATGCTTGTGGGGCTCATGTCTTTGAAATTGCTATAATGCATTATATTCTCAACTCATAGAAGCCATTTTTGATGAATCTGTATAAATGTTGTGGAGCTTGAAATTTTCTTGAAAGTCCATGTGCTTGCTTCCTACCTTATTAAGTATCCCTCTCTTATCCAAGTAAAATTGTACACACTTATTCAATTAGGTTCAGCCTACCCTGAATCCTAGTGTCCACTGCTGAAAGTTTAAATACAGTAAAAAACTAAAGTTAAAATATTGTGTTAAACACAGAACTGGTCCTTAACAGATTTGGCCTAGAAACACAGAGGTAGGAAAGGTAGGCAGAGAGTTTTAAAGAGGAGTACTTCTCTTTTTAAACTAAATTTTATCTTTTGTAATTATCAAACACTAATGTTTTTCTTCCTCTCGCCTCTTCCCAGCTATCACTATAAAAAGAGAAAAAAAAAACCCATGTAACAAATAAGCATAGTTAAGCAAAACAAAATAAATTTCCATATTGGCCATGTCCACAGATATGGGTCACATTCTACATTTTAGTCCACTGCTTTAAAGAAGAGTATTTTTAACAAAGCCTCCAATGTCCCTCTGGCAATGAATGATCAGACTCAGTGTTTTCATTCAGATTCATCCTGTACATTAAACTTTGGTAACAAAAGAACCCTCAAACCCAGCAATTTCAGGAAATTAGGGAGGTTTTGAGACTCTCCAGGAATTAAAATTCATGTTGGGGATGAAGAGGGCGAGGGATGTCTAGTAGTCCCAAGATGGTGTCCTTCACCATGATTTATCAAGAAGGTTAAAAGCTGAGGGCTGAGAGCCAACCTGCTCTCTTGGCAACTGTGGTCAAGGGTAGAACTAGTCTCTGGAAGTATGTAGCCACAGGTTGATGTGTGCCCCTGTGGGGGGCAGGGGGAGGAATATATAGATCTTTGCAGTGAAACTGGTCATGAAAAGATGTGGGAGGAACACTGACATTCTAGAGAGTTGAAATGCTTTGAAGAGTCTCAGAGAAACAAAGGATTTTATGTTCTATAATGCTCTCTGGCTTCTGCATCAGTGTGTCATGGAATGCCCTTACAAGTTCCCTTATAAGAATTATCAGAAAATGAAGCACCTTTCTATAAGAGAAATGAGACCATATTTTCTCTTCAAAATATTTTTCCTTTAGGGGCTACAACTGTGTAGCAATGATAACAGGTAATGTAGCTGGTCACTTTCCTGGTGAATTACAACAGAGTTGACAGGACAAAGGGACAGAGCATTGTGACCCAGCACTTATATTGGCTGGTCACTCATGGGTGAACAGAATTGTTTCTTTGAGCAAGAAGGGTTAGATCAAGCCAATTCCAAAACCACCATCACATAAAACATTCCTACTCTAACTTTTATCTTCCAGATTTCATTTTCCAACCCTATCATATTTCTCATGATATAAATCATTGAGATTGTTGGGTTTCCAATATTTTAAGATGAGTGGGACCATTTTGGTTATTGGTAAACCCTGGACCATACATCAGTATGTAGATAGTACTTTAGAATTATATACACTGGAAAATAATACACAGATACTCGAACACACTTCCAACTGTATTACCAATTTAACAATATTAATGAAGCACCAAATTTATGCAGAGCACTGTGTTAGGTGCTAAGGGAGACACAGCATTTAGATCAGGCACATTCCATGCCTTGATAGGGTTTACTTTACGTAGGCAACTTTCTCCAGACAATGTTGGTTGGACAAGACCTCAGTGCAAACTTTCCTAGTGTAGATGATGGCTGTAGTGATTCATTCATTTTTTTAAGTCAGAAAGACTTGGATTCAAATCCTGCCTCTAACACATACTGGTTGTATGACCCCCAGGCAAGTCACTTAACCACTCAACACCCCAGGCAACTCTCTGTGACTACAAGTTAAAGAGCAAGTGCTAGCCTGAATCCATAAAGTGTGTTTCCTCTCTGTGCATTCTTTATACCAATGAAATCATAAATCTGGTCCCCTAAAACGTGTAAGGTACTATGTTAGGAATTTAGATACAATGAAAAACAAACCAGTCTCTATCCTCAAAGAGTAAAGAGTCTCCTGGGATGGGAATGAAACAGTGCTAACAAACTAGAAAGTCAGCAAGTTTGAAAAATGGGGTAGCACCTAAGCTGAGCCTTGTGTGAGCATGAGGATGCCAAAGGGCATTCCAGGCATGGTGACTGTCCATACACATCTAAGATGGATTGAGTTCCATCCCAATCACCATAACATTTAATGCTTTTTAGAGCATCATTAGCATTAATATCTTACAACAGGAGTGACAAAGATTAGATAAAGTGAGAAAGCCAATTACAGTTGGATCCATTGCCAAGGGAATCTTGTTCTGAGTTTCAGATTAACTACTATATCTTCCAGTCATCGGGCGACATAAAAACTCAGTAGGCCCCTGTTGGTGGGAACACCCATAGAACACCTCTGCTGGTCCACACACCCAGAACGTGGCCCTTGACCTCTTTGAAACAAACTCTCCTCCTGTTACCAAGGGAGATAATTAGCAGCTCCTAGGAGATTCCTTTATTGTGCCTTCAGGAGGCTGTGTACTCTACTGGGATGCTCATGGGAGAATATTTGACTTATATTAATATTAGTGCCACCATCCATTTCTTGCTGTTAGTAGTATTAGGTGGCTTGAATAAAACATCCAGTTTGATTCATTGCAATAAATTAAAATTAGTTCTCCCAGGAGCCCAGTCTGTAGAACTGCTAAGTCATGAATATAATGCTACATGGTTTGCCTTCTAGTGAGAAAGATGAACTGCAGATTTGGAAGATCAGAGACTTAAAACTGGAAGGTACATTATGTATTATCTAGTATAAATATTCTTAGCTTCTTTGGTGTCGTGGACCCTTTGGGAGTCTGGTGAAGTCCATGGACCCCTCTCAGAAAAAAATGCTTTTAAATGAAAGAAATAACATGCATAAGATTACCCAGAAAACTCAATGATTAAAATAGAATTACCAAAAAAGGGGTTTTTTTTAATGAATTCAAGGCCCCTATTTTAAGAAACCTTGATCTAGTCCAATCTTCATCTCCCAGCCATTCCCTCTACTCTGGGTGCACCTTGTGTATGTATTTTCTCCTCTATTAAAATTTAAATGCAACACCAATAATATAATAATAATAACTCACATTTATATAACTCTAAGGTTTGGAATGTACTTTGTAAATGCTATCTCATTTGATTTTCACAACAACCCTAGGAAGTAGGTGCTATTATTAGCCCCAACTTTACAGATGAGGAAACTGAGTCAGAGAGAGGTTAAGTGACTTGCCCAGGGTCACACAGCTCATAAGTGTCTGAGGCCAGATTTAACGCTGGGTGTTCTTGATTCTAGATCCATTGTCCCATCTGTTGCACAACAAGGGCTGTTTTCACTTTTTACTTGTATTCCCAGTGTTTAATACATACTTGTTGATAGATATTGCATATGAGAAATCTGAGATTCCACAAGGTGAAGCTGATTTGTAGAAAGTCATACAAATTATAAGTGGTGAAGTCAGAATTTGAACCCGGGTCTTCTGACTTCAGATCCACTCTCTCCTTTCTATCAAATACTATTTCCCTCCCATTGCTGATCAATCAGAGGGTGGATACGTCTCACAGAATCCTTTCTGAATCCACTAAATTCTTCCCAAGCCTATTCTGATGTGGCCTAGAGAAGACCTTGGGTTTTCAAAGACTATTGGAGTGGGATGTGAATACTGTGTGATTCTGTGATGCCGGGCAGGCTTCAGAGATGTTACTTTACCCTTGACAAAGTGAGTTGGCTGTCTGAGGATCAGCTCAGCTGAGAACATTGCTGAGAGCTCGGCTACTAGGGAATGGATTCCTTGGCCTTGGCAATCTGTGAAACAAAGGAAAGGGAAAAAAATGGCTCTTGGACTTCTGTGTCCTTCCATTTCCACAATGAGAGAGCTGCAGAAGAGGACAGAGTGTGCTGATAATTGCACTGTTTCTAGGTCATCTATTAACATTAGCTTAGAGGCAGCTCCAGGGTGCCAGATTTGGAGGCAGGAAGACCTAAGGACAAAGTCTCCCTAAAACACTTTTCCTAGCTGGGTGACCCTGGGCAAGTCACTTTAACCACTGCCTGCCTCAGTTTCGTCTTCTGAATAGTTGAGATACTAATAACATCGACCTCACAAGATTGTCGTGAGGCTCAAATGAAGTAGAGTGTAAAGTGTGTCATCACCGCCGATGTTGTTGTTTGTCATGGTAGATCATGGATGCCCTTCCTGTCACCTCATAGCACAGAGAGATTGTCTAAAGATGGAAATCTGTCCACATAATAACAATAATAAAGCAGTCCATCATCTCCCCAGGGCATGTATCTAAGACACGACAGAGACACATCCCAAGACTCTTCCAGTCAGATGACTACCATTCACTTCTGACCATTTACATTTACCTGGACACAAATGATACTGCCAGAGAAAGCACCGGTTGAGATTAGAGGGTCTTGGGCTTGGGAGGGAAAAGTTAGGGACATAGGTGGCATTTTCATCCCTGCTTCCTATCGAAGGCAAGGGATTCAGAAGAGAAAGGGAGATTTGGGAAGTGAAGAGCTAATTAATAAAATGGCATTTGAGAATAGAATTTGGATATCTGGACTATGGCCCAAAATATAGTAATGGCAGGTCGTGGGAAGCATGAGCATGTTATGATATTTGGGATGGAAAACAGTTGTCCTTAGCCATCCCTCTTTTACTTAAGGAAACTTCTGGGAAAAAGCACAATCCATAATGCCAGATTTCTTTTTGAGAAAGATAACAATGCCGAGAAAACCTGAATAATCCTTTTAAAGTTGGGGATATAGGAGGGCAAACAATCTGAGACGAGAAGTTGGATAAATATATTTGTGGAGCACAGGGAGCCCTCTTGCCTTACGATATTACAAATTACCAAAGTTTTGAGAACAAAATGAATGAAGAGTCCAGAGCCCAGCCACCGGTGGCCTTGGTGGGCAATAAAATTGATTTGGATCATATGAGCACAGTAAAACCTGATAAACACCTACGGTTTTGCCAGGAAAATGGTCTCAGCCACCATTTTGTCTCAGCCAAGACAGCAGACTCTGTCTTCCTATGTTTTCATAGAGTGGCTGCTGAAATCCTTGGGATCAAATTAAACAAGGCTGAAATTGAACAGTCACCGAGGGCGGTGAAGGCAGATATTGTAAACTACACTCAGGAGCCTTTGTCAATAGCTATTAACCCTCCTAGGAGCTCCATGTATACAGATCGGTGAACATATCTTTCTTTGAATTGATCAATTTGTCAGCCTATATACCTCTTGGGTGGATGGGCCCACCGATGGCTGAGAGCGTTTGTCTTAGAAGTGACCGGCTCTTATAGCACATTTAGAAGTTTCCAAAAGGGAAAACAAAACAAAACCAAACCTCATTATGCCTTTATGTGCAGCAAAGCAGTAGACATTTCCTTAGATTAGCAAGGATTGCGCAATTTGAAATCAAAATCGCAAATCTATTCTTTAGAATAATGCCACCTTCTTAGAACAACACTCTGATAGCTAGGTTGCTGCTCTGATTATGTCTTCACGTCTTACTAACCAATGTTACCATCGATTGGGAGGCTTTTATCTGGAAATCTTCTAATCCTAAATCAGGTGCTTTGCCACAACCCTGTCTCATTCTCTGTTCTAAAGCAACATATATCAAAGCATAATTCAGAAAGTATTGTCAGAACAAAACAGTTAAACAAATGATTTTTTTCCCACTAAAAATAATTGAACAGGCATCTCTTTGGGAGAGAGAGAAAGGAAAAGCAGCATAATATTTCAAAGTTGTATTTAACTGAAAATTCTCATTCGGTGACTGTAACTCTCTGGAACAAAACACCAAATAATAAAGAAGTCTCACATGTTTTTGAGAAGCCACCCATAGTTACCACCAACTCCTTGCATTAAAATTCATGTACTTATAGGAGACCCCTCCCAGCACTCATTCAGAGTCTATTTACTCTTTATTTAGGCACAATTCAAACAAATGAGACTAGGGTAGGGGTTTTTTCCCCATCTATAAAAAAAGGGTCTTAAACTGTTCATATTGTAGTTGCAAACTCACTAAGTGGGGAATATCGATGTTATATTTTTCTTGCCAAATCACCATCATTACCCATTGTGTAAAGCTCAGCTGAGAAGGCTTTATGAATTTTGACGAACATTCACCAGCTGTTCCATGTGACGTTTCTTTTGCAAACTGTTTGCTTAGTGATGTACTCAGAATGAGTTATGAAGCATTGCCAGATCAATGTTGGATCAGCCCATCCTCGGTGTTCGGGTAGCCTTTTTCTCCTTCAAATAAATTACTTAAATGATCTAAATCTTTGGCTCATTGACTCCTTCTGGAGTTAATCTAGGCTCATCTCCAAAATAAAGCTTTGTTATAACTCATGTCTAGATTTCCCCCAATGTGGGAAACAAGACTCACCTCTCCCCCACCCCCTGCATGGTGACTCAGTGTAAAATGTTTGGGATGCAACACGACTAAACTTTTATTTCATCTACTACAAAAAAAACCCCTAAAATACAAAAGATTCACCAGAGCCCATAAACAAATACAGGGGAGGGAGAGAACAAGTGTTAATTAAGCATCTACTGTACGCCAGATACTGTCCCAAATATTATTTAATTTCATCCTCACAACATCCCTGGGAGGTAAGCACTATTATGATCATCATTTTATAGTTAAAGAAACTGAGGCAGACAGAAGTTAAGTGACATGCTTAGGGTCACACAGCTACTAAATTTCCCAGGTCAAATTTGAATCCAGGTCTTCTTGACTCCAGACCGAACATTCTATGCCCTGTGCCACCTTACTTAGAAAGTGGAGAGCCATGATTGGAAGGGAGCTATAGTTTGCGGGAGGCCATGGTAAGGATTTTGGATGTAGGGGTCCACTTGCATAAATTCACAGAGGTGAAATGTTTCTGTGGAACAGCTGGCAGACTAGTTTGACTGTAATGGAGAGTAGAAAAAGGAGACTAATATAGCCACAATATATATACATATTATAATATACATTTCCTCTTGAGTCTTATTTTACATAAGACTAGAAAGAAAAGTGGAAGCCACATTGGGGAGGGGTTTAAATGGGAAGTTGAGGTTTTTAGACGTCCTGGAGACAAGGGGAAGACACTTAAGATTTTCGAGTAAAGGTGTCACATCTGTACTTGGGGAAGAATCACTCTGTCAGCTGTGTGGAAGGTGGATTAGAGCGATTTGATGCAGGAAGACCAATCAGGAAAGAGGCCAGTCAAGTGTCCAATCAGAGCATCGATCTCCTCTACAATATCTCTCACTATTAGTCATCTGGCTACTGCTGGAAGACCCCCAGGGAGGAGGAAGCCACTACCTCCACAGGCAGTTCATTTGACAGCATTTCGATAGCTATTAAGATATTTTTTCCCCTTTGTTTTGAGCCTTCTTATAACTTTAACCCGTTAGTCCTGGTTCTACCCTCTGAGGCAAAAAAACAAAAAAATAGAATTCCTCTTCTATGTGACAATATTTCAAATATTTGAACACAGCTATCTCATGTAGGACTTTGGCAGTCACCTAAGCCATCCTATACCCAAAGGGAAATCCTACTACAACATTCCCAAGAAGTAATTATCTATCCTTTCCTTGAAGACCTCCATGAAAGGGGAACTCATCATGTCCTGCAGCATTTCACTTATGGATAGCCCTGATTACTAATGGAAATTCCTCCTGACATCCAACTTAAAGTGCCCCCTTTGTAATAGGTACTCCATTCTTCTAGGTTCTGACCTTTGTGGTCAGGCAAAATAAGTCTAATTCTTCTTTCACATGACAGTTTTTCAAATAACTGAATGCAGATATCATGTCACTCCCAAGTCTTCCTCTTCTCCACGCTAAACATCTGCAGTTCCTTCAACTGATTCTTATAGAATATAGACTCAAAACTCTTTACCATTCTGCTTGTCTTTCTTCTGAGAATCTTCAGTTTATCAACATCCTTCTTTAATTATGACTCCCAGAGCAGAATTTATTATTAGGACAGAGTACATCCTCACTGTCATCCTTTATTCATGAAAACTGCCACTCAGCATAGCCCCAAGATTCTTTTTGGCTACCATATAACATGGACTCAGAGTTTACAGTTCTCTAAAATCCTCAGTTTTTTTCAGATAAACTTAACTAATCATAACTCTCCCACTCTGGAGTTTTGAAATTGATTTGTTGGACCTATGTAAAAGTAAGATTACATATATCCATAGTGAATTCATCTCATTGCATTAGCCTAACAACATCCCTTTGGATCCCAACCCTGTTTTCATTTTTTAATTTATCTCTCCCAGTTTTGTGTCATTGATAAAAATGCTGAAGAACATAGGTCTAACCACAGATCTTATTTCACTCTACTGGAAATTTTGCAACCCACATCTCTCTATCTTTTCTACAAGATTAGTATGAGATATTTGAAAAAAAATGTTTCATTAAGGTCTAGGTCGTTCTTGAAAATCAGGCCATCAGCCCTTCTTCAGTCCTGTAATGCCTCTCCTGATTTCCAGGATATTTGATATGTCACTGAGAGTGGTGCAGTGGTCATAGCTGCCATTTGTTTCAGTACTCAAGGATGTAGTTGATGTCAAAGAAGTGACTTTAATTTAGCAAAAACTGCTGAGTGTCTCCTTACTCTATCTCCTTACTTAGCTTGGACATCAACTCCCTGTTAAAAAGTTTTGTTTTGTGCTTTCCAGTCTGAAGGTCATTCTCCTTGATCAAACAGCAAAACAAAACAAAAAACTAGAAGGAAAACAGATATTAGAAGCACCATATTCTCTTTGTTGTCAGCTCTGATCATCTCATCCTCCTGATGATTTTGGATTAAATCAAGAAAGCCATAGCTTCTAAAAATAAGAAGATGATGTACCCTGCCCTGTTGAGATCACATCTTGAGTGTTTGGGTTCAGTTTGGGGCACCACGTTTTAGAAGGGACATTGATAAATTGGGAGGCATCCAGAGGAGGAAAACCAAGATGATAAAAGGTCATGCCATATGAAGGCTGGTTGAAGGAATTCTAGAACCAATGAACATTTATTAAGCACACACTATGTGCCAGGCACTGTGCTAAGCTCTATAGAGATCATTTTGTTATTTTTATTTCTGTCCCCAGGGTCTAGTACAAGTGCCTGGCACATAGTAGTCAGGTATTCAACAAGCATTTTTTTTAGTATTTCCTCTGTTCCATGCACCAAGCATCACGGATGTAAAGGAAGGTGGAGAACAGATTAGATTTGCTCTTTTTGATCCCAGAGGAAAAAAAAAACAATCACCAGAGGTTGAAAAGAGGCAAATTTGCCAGTAAGATGCCAGGAAAAACTACTGAATATTTAGATTGGCCTGGAGGTGGCTGCCTCAGGAAGTAGCAGGCTCCCCCTCCTTGAAGGTCAAAAGCCAATGCTGGAAGATCTTTGTTGGGCATGTTATAGCAGGGCTTCCTTTGTGCTATGAGTTGGTCTAAAGAACTGTTCCCTTTCCGTTCAAGAATTCTGTTTTTCTGCATATTGCAGCCTCTTCAGAACTGCTGTGCCCCTCCCTGGGTGATCCTCAATGTTAATTCCACAAAGGCTAGTTCATTTCATGACATGCCATATAATAATGGACATAAAATATTGGTACTGAAAAAGATGGCCCTTGTTTCTGGGAGAAAGTTGGTGTCATTATAGGAGCTTTGAGAGGCAAGAGAAATCTGGCCTCAGAGACAAGAAGACATGAGTTCAAATCTTGCCTCTGACATGCTGTTTGTAGGACCCTAAGCAATACATGTAATCTCTCAATACAGTAGACAACTCATTAAGACTAAATTGAAGAGAGGCTCTGAAATTCATTTGAAGAGGTTGTCTTCTCACCTGAAAGTTCCCTGTATCAATAAAATCACAGATCCAATCTCTGCAATCCCTATCTCTAACCTTACAGGAGCTTTGTGTTCCCTAAAGGTGATCCTAGTGGGTGTTTCTGCATCCAGCCCGAGTTTAATTTTCTTACATAGACCATGACCTCAAGAAAGCCTCTTTGAATACTAGAAACTAACAAGAAAGGTTGTTTTTTCAAAGCTCTATGAGGGTCCTTAGTGGGATCTTACTCCCTCAGGTACTTTTTCTGTCTTCAGCCAAAGAGATACTAAGGCGGGGTCTCTCACCTGGGTTCCATAGACCCTTCTAATTATTCATAGGTAGATTTCAAGAGGTCTATGAATTTGGATAGGAAAAAAATTGCATCTATTTCCAATAACCTCTGGTTTCCTTGGGAATCCTATGTATTTTAATTTATGTATTTAAAAACATTTTCCTGAGAAGGGGTCTATAGACTTTACCAGACTGCCCAGGGGTCCATGACAGGAACAAGACTAAAAAACCCTCATTGGAGGCATTTCTCTACCACGCCCAAGCCCCATCCATCCCAGCCGTAGGACCCTCAGGCTAATGTGAGCCAGATGGCCTATAGACTAACCTCAGACTGGATATGAAGGGGCCCCAAAGGCAGTGAGAGATCATAACTCTTAGGCTCCTGACACAAATTAGAAATGCTCTTTGACGGTGTTAGCTCTCCCCCGCTCCTGAAAGCAAAAATGCAAAAACAAAAACAAAATCAGGACCCCAAAGGGGGAGCTTCCCCAGAAAAAAAAAATCCCAACAAATTCTAATTCAATATGAAGGTTAATGGTCCTTCAAAGAGAAAAACAGAACTTAGTGGAAGCCACCCCACGGTGCCTCTTATTATACTTACAATAAAGAAAGGAGTCTTTAATAACCTCAGTGTAATTGTAGCTCCATAGGTCCAGTCTGATGGCAACTTTCCTGGCCGCCGACCTAAATACAATCAGGATCAGCACAAAGACTTGTTTAAAACCATTTTTTTTTGTTCAGGGACAATCAAGCTTCTGCATATTAATGAGAAAAAATACATCTAATCTCAACCCTCAGGAGGCCATGTTCTTAGTTGTTTTATACAAACTGGATCCAACTTTAACCTTTTATACAGGGACCGAAGGCTTTAAGAGAGGCTTGGCAGCCTGGTGCACTGGAATTGGTGACTGAACTTGGGGTCTAAAGACCTGGGTTCAAATCTAGCCTCAGGCGTTCACTAGCTATGTGACCCTGAGCAAATCACTTACCCTTTATATACCTCAGTTTCTTCATCCATAAAATGAAGATGTTGGACAGGATGGCCTCTAATGTCCCTCCTAGCCCTAACTTGATGCTCCTTCTATGACCTATAATAGTGCGAGGACGACCAGCCATGATGTTTCTTTCCTTATCACTATCTTTTGGATTCACTTAGTTTGTGGCTCTCTCAAAATTGCTACCTCTAAAGCAGGGTAAAAATATTCAATGACCCAATGCACACACGCCATAGCTAAAGAACAGACCATTAAAAAATTAACAAATTGTGTTTCTGTTTACTTTCCTAGGCCAAAGGTGACAGACAAGCACAGATGAATTTCAACAAATTGATTTTGAGTTTTATCTCCAGAAGGAAAGCCCATCATAATAGGGAGAAATAGAAAACCTTAGGAATGGGTTCGAGAAATCATTTTCATAAATACAAGAAGGGATAGGTGATAGTTAGATAGCCATTTGTCTACACAAGTTCTGTGTCTTGTTTTAGTGGCCTACAAGCTCAATCATATGTAATCTGGCAGCCAAAATATAATGTTGGGTGACATTAAGTGGGATACAGTAGTTAAGATCACGTGGGGATGGTACTATTGACTCTGTTCTGATCAGACCACAACTGGAACATTGTTTTAAATCCTGGGCACTATCTTTTAGAAGAACATCCATAAGCTAGAGAGCATTCAAATTAGAATAACCAAGATAGTGAAGATCATGCTATATGGAGACCCATTAAAAGACCTGGGCACGTTTGGCCTAGGGAAGAGAAAATTGGACAAGGGATGTCTTCTAATTGCAAGAATATCTAATGGAATATGAATTCAACTTGTCCTGTTTGGTTTCAGAAAACAGAACCAGAAACAACAGTTTGGAGGGTCAAATTTAACTCTGAAGTTGGGGAAAACTTCCTAAAGATTAGAGCTATTCTAAAACAAAGCAATGGGTCTCCAGTCACTGAACTGTCTTTGGGCAAAAGCTGAATGACCACTCGTTGGGTAGATTGTAAAGGGCATTCTTGGTTCAGCATGGGTTGGGCTAGATGAGCCCCGAGGTCACCTTCCAACTTAGAAATTATATGACTCTGTGATTCTATGGTATACTGTCCCATGGTGCCACACCTCCAACCAAGGTAGGAGGCCTTAATTAAACCAAAAATAATTATCCTGGAGAAGTGAAGGGTACACAAAACCACCATCGATGTAATTAGTTTTCTAATTAGTTCTCTAAGTGCTCTTCCCTGCTGTGGACATTAGAGGCTGCATTGATCTTCAGATGTCAGTATGTTTGAAATAACTCTTTATATAAGAAAGTAGCTACTTGTTATGTAGGAATGCTCTTTCTGGCCATGGTCTTCATGTAGTTTATGAAACTAGTTTTTGGTAAGCTAGTCTCCTTCAGCATCATGTTAGCCATCTTGGTGATCACAGAAAAAGCAGGCTTAACTTCAAATAGGAAGGCAGAGGTCATCATTCAGACTTTTGGAGGCAATGAGCCATCCATCAGGATTTGGAGGAGAATTTTCTGGGCCTTGAAAACAACACAACCACTTTTTGGCAAAAGTAAAGGTGAAACTTTCACTAGGATCAGATACCCATGAAAACATCACAACGGCTCCCTCTATGGAAAACTTTCAAGATTCTACTCCAATGGTATCTCTACAGCCTTCAAAGCCTAACTGAAATCTCACTTTCTCTGCCAAGCCTTCCCTACCCATGCCAAATAGAAGGGATATGTCCCTCCTAAGATTATCTTGTCATTTGTGCCACTCATATGGCACTTAGCCAACAACACAGGCTCATTTAACATGTGGTTGCTTCTATAAGGAGGTATACAAGAGCACTGATTCTGGGAGCAGAGGACCTGGGTTCAAATCTTACCTTTAATGTTAATTACCTGTATAGATAGGACATATGGTGCATGATCTAAGGACCAGGTCCTCATTGACCAATCCCCCCATTACACACAAAGTGAGCTCCCACTATAATATGCCCAGCAAATGGTCATCTAGGTTCTGCTTGAAGACCTCTTAGAAAAGGAAACTCAATACCTCTCAAGGTCACTCATTCCATTTTTGGACAGTTCTAATTAGGACATTTTTCTTTTTATTGAGCCCAAATAGCTTCTTTGAAACTCCTGCCCCATTGTTTTGCCCTCTGGGACCAAACAGAAATCTCCCATATAATCTTTCGAATACTTGAAAACTTGACAATCTTTCAAAGACTTGAAGACAACTTCCATATCCTGAATCTCCTTACTAGGCTGAATATGACCAGTTCCTTCATCTGATTCCCCATCTTACATGAACTCAGGGCCCTCCACAATCCTGGATTTCCTCCTCTGACATCAACACTGGCCCCAAAGATTCATGTAACCTCCACTTTAGCAACCAGTTCTTCCTCCTTGATAAGAATCTGGTCCATGAAAGACCTTCATCTGCCTTGTGAAGAAAGAAATTGTCATTAATATAATACATGCCAAAAATTTCTTTGCTCTTCTACACACACACACACACAGAGAGAGAGAGAGAGAGAGAGAGAGAGAGAGAGAGAGAGAGAGAGAGAGCACTTGAGCAGATGCCCACATAGATGAAGTCTCCCATAGTTTTAATATCATGCCTCTGAGCCAAGTTTGTGATCTGTTTCCCTAATTCCTCCTTCTGCCAGGTACTCTGTAATTAAGTTCCATTCCAGTATGGAATGTGTGTCTCTCTCTCCATTATGGCTCCTCCTCATGTTCTCTGCCATTATTCCCTCCACCTCTGGTTTTTTGATTTCCTCATGAATATTTATTCTTAATATTAAATGCTACTCTACAACCCCTCTTATCTATTCTGCCCCTTCTGCATTAGTGAGTGAGGGCACAATGAATACCACTCATTCATTGGTTCTATGACAATG
Organism: Trichosurus vulpecula; assembly: GCF_011100635.1. Taxonomy (NCBI): domain Eukaryota; kingdom Metazoa; phylum Chordata; class Mammalia; order Diprotodontia; family Phalangeridae; genus Trichosurus; species Trichosurus vulpecula. The sequence continues at coordinate 45,880,541 of NC_050576.1, forward strand.
CCATGTGAGGTGACAATAACAGAGGAAGTAGTTTCCTGATTTACTGAACAATTTTTCAGTGAAGCTCTGTGATATTATGGCTTGATTATTAACCATGATATTATAGAATAATATAGAGCCCATATATAAGAATATACGTACACATATACACACTAGATTTTGTATATATACTTATATAAACACATACACATAATGTTGTTCATCCTTCATTTTTGAAGAGGACCAATGACATCATGGGGCGATGACTTGAGGATGAATTGGTTTTAAGTGGGGCAGAGCTGCACAAAGTCATCAGCCTCACTCTGTCTTCCTAAGTCATTGAAGTCCAGTGGCAGGACAAGAGTCAAGACAAATGATAAGAATAGTAATAGTACCTATTCATAGTGTTGTTGTGAGGATTACTTAAATAATATTTGTAAAGCACTTAGCATGGAGCCTGGCATATAGTGAGCACTGTATAAATGTTAGATATTATTAATATTATCATCATTGTTATTATCATCCCAGTTCCACTGTATTGCACACAAGCATGTGAAGAATTTCCCCAGTGGAATGGGTGGATGAGAACAATATGTAATATATAACTCATAACGATATACAATGGGGCAGCACTTTCAGAAAGTATATACTTTTAGTGGTTAGGGATAAATGCTGGTGTCAGCCCTGAAAGAATTTTTTTTAAAAAATTGGCTGAGCAAGACTTCCAGAAAGGTGAAGCCTTTATCACATATTCTTTTATTTGATGGACTTCAGGATATGGATACTTCCCATGTGGAGATTTTGATCAGAGTCCAGAAACCATAACAACAATCAGAAAGGCTGAGTTTCACATTTTATATTTGGGGGTGCTGCTTTAGTGGCCTAAAAGTAATGAAGAAGCTCCACTCTGTTACATGGGGATGTTTTCCAGTCCTTGCAACAGCAACCACACTGGCATACCCAGGATGGCTGCTAGTGTAGGTTCTTAGATCTGCTTTACTAAGGAAAGCAACTTAAAAGGGGTCAATGATCTTCTTTAATTACATAGAAAAAAATACAAAGAGAAATAAAGACCAACAGATAGGGCTCTACTGCCTGAATCAAAGCTTTACATCCACCACTGAATTGAGAAAGCCTTTATCTCTGAGGAGTCGGGGAGCTCTGAACATACGGCCCCTCAGAATCTCTACCATAAGCTCATAAGCAAGCCCCCAAAGCAAAAGCTCACCTCTCAGAAAATATACTCTATAGGCTCAGTGCCTAATTAGAAATTAACAAAAGGTGTGTAAGCCTTCCTACAAGCAAGAAAGCTTCTTTTAATGGGCTCCACATGAAACCTATTGATGGGCAGGGAAGATCTTATTCCCCATTGACCTTACAACCTTCCAAAACCCAAGTCTTGGATGTAAGGTGCTTCCCCATAGAAACTTATATTTTGAAATAGCAATTGAGGAAGAATGAAAAGGGGTCACAGTGGCTCCCTTTCATCATCTTTTATAATAATTAATTCTTCTGGAATAGTTAGAGATAGTACATCCTTAAGGATAGATAGCATTTATTCTCAATGTCATGAACCTGTTTCCTGTCAATGCCATAACTTATCTTGACTCCATTGTTTAAAAAAAATCTGCATCAGTTCCCTCTTCAGCATCACTTTTTAAAAATCCCAATAAAAGAAGGAATGGAAGAGCCAAGGAATTCCTTCCACTTGATTACAGAATTATCACAAAATCTTGGAATTAGAGGGCAGCTCAGACACTATCTAATTCAACCTATTTCTGAACAAGACTGCCCCCAAAACATTGTTTGTTGTTGTTGTTGTTCGTCCTTCAATCTCAAAGAGGACCAATGATATCACAAGAGTAATGTCTTGGCTTCAAATGGATTGGATTTAAGTGAGGCAGAGTGGAGTAAAGTCTCCATCCTCACTCTCTCCTCCAGAGTCAATCAGAGTCCAGTGGCAAGATGACTGGTGATGGCCCACCTCTCCCAAAACATACTTAAAAAGTGGTCATTTGGTTTTTCCCTTGAATTCAAGACCTCCAGTGAAGGAGAAGTCAATACCAACTAATCAACCACCATTGTTAAGTGCCCAGTGTGCACTAGGCACTGTCCTAAGTGCTGGGGACACAAATACAGAAATGAGGGAGTCCTGGACTTGTAGAAACATGCTTTCTAACAACATCCTACCTCCCATGCGGTCAACAATAGTCAACAAGCATTTATTAAGCACTTACTAGGTGCCAGGCACTTTGGTAAGTGCTGAGGATACAAAACAAAAACAAAAACAAAAAACCTGTCCCCGCCCTTAAAGAGCATAGAGTCTAATGACAGTTTATTCCACTTTTAGCTAGCTCTAGTTGTTAGGAATTTTTTCCTTACATCAAGACAAATTTGATTTTCCTCTTTATAACCTCTGTTCATTCCTCAGGATTACTTCCCCCCGGGGCCAAGTGGAATGGGCCCTAACTCTCTTCCCACCAAGTGCCCTTCAACTTTGATATGATGGGATATGTCATGATTTTTCAGGACAACAGTTCAGTAGCCCAAAGGAGACTGAGTATTGACAAAGGGCCCAAGGATACATTTGGCTCTTCATTCTTTAATGGACGTAGGTTCAGTCACCCCAGTTCCATAATCTCCATTAAATGAAGAAACTTGGCACCCCTGTTGAGCTGCTGTAATTAAGACTGTCCACAGTAGGTTTCATTTGTAAATATTGCTCTTCCGTCAGTATTCTCAGCTTTCTAGAAATAGGTAGGATCATGGAGAGGCCAATAGATAATCACTTTATCTTCAAGAGCTGAATGGACTCATGTTGTTCCCTCCTCACCTTCAATTCTTGGATCCCATAAAGGCTCAGCTTAAACATCACCTTCTACAAGAGGCCTCCCCTGAGTACCCCACCTGTTAGTAACCCTCCCCCTCCAATTACTTCATAGATAGTTTGTATTTAAGTGGGTATATGTCATCCCCTCCCCGTCTCCAGGACAACTCCTTGGAGCCAAGGACTCTTTCATTTCTAGTTTTGCATCCCGAAGACCCAACATAGTTCCCGAGCAACTTGTAGGTTCTTAGTAAATCCCTGTTGAATTGAAATTAAATTGAATGCTTCCACTCTAGGTTTATTGAGAATTTTCCTCCTTTCCTGGAAAGAGGCAACGGTTTATTTTGGACATTGTGTACATGCCAATGTCACTGTGCTTTTAAAACAGTTTTGTAAAGTGTGGCAGGTCAAGCCTTTAAAAGAGGATTGAATAGACCTACATTTAAATATGCCAACTTAGTGTAGAGTTCTGTTGGTGGCATTGTGAATAGATGGGACAAATGAGGCTTTTACCGTACCAAAAGAAGAGCAATTTTATCAAGAGTGATTTCATCTGAAAAGTTGCACTCGAACTGGGAACCACTTCTTTTTCCTCATCTTTGATCATATCACAGTATGCCATAATAATCACCAACAAACATTTAGTGACTACTTCCCAGACATTGGACTAAGCATAGGGGATATAAAGAGGAGTGAGCCAAGGTGTGGTCCACAATGAGTTTCCATCTAGTTGCTGATACAGAACAGGTTTTCAAAACATAAATAGCAATACAAGAATCATGTATTAAGTGTCAAACAAGTAGGACACGAAAGAGCTGTTATGCATTTTCAGATGAGTGAGAGAACACCCTGAGAACTGGGGGGTCTGATCCTTAAAAGATCTGCAGAACCACAGAATATGAGTGTTAAAAAGGAATTCAGTGGCCATTGGGTTCAACATGTACATTAAAAGAAATTCCCAAATAACATGTCTGAGATGTGGTCACCCAGCCTTAACCTGAAACCTTCCTAAAAGGGAGAAAACACCAGCTTTCAGGGCAGCCCATTCTACTTTTGGGCAGCCTTAGTGGGTAGGAAGTTTTTTCTCTATATCAAGCCTAAATTTTCTTCTTTCTGACTTCCACCCAATGTTCCTGCTTCAGTCCTCTAGAGTCAAAAAGAACAAGTCTAATCTCTCTTGCAAATGACAGCCCTTTAAATCCTTAAACACAACTATTACATGCCAACTGTATCTTCTCTTCTCTCAGCTAAACATGTTCAATTCCTCCTCTCCTCATATGACATGGACTCAAGACCCTTCATCATCCCGGTTGTCTTCTGGATATTCCCTAATTTATCAATCTCCTTCATAAACTGTGACACCCAGTACTTAATACAACCTTTTAGATAAGGTCTGAGAAAGGCAGAGTACAGAGAGACTATTGACCGATTGCTTCCCAGGAGCTATATCTCTCAATATAGCCTCAAATTATATTAGGTTTTTTCAGTTGCCACATCACACTGCTAACTAATATTGTGTTTATAGTTCACTAAACCTCCCAAATCTTTGTCAGACAGGCTGCTCTCTACTGTGCTCCCTTGAACTTGACAAAGTGGGAATTGACAAAGTGGTTGGGACTCATAGAAACTCATAGAGAAGATGAGGAAGGCATTTTTAGCAGCAGTAATTTTGTGAATAAAAATGGCATAAAGACAGAAATGCACATTGACGAAGAATCAAGAGACCATTTTGACTGAAGCAAAAGACCTCATTGGGGAATGCTGAATCAAATATTTGAAAAGCTGGGTTGGAAAGATTTTAAAGCCAATCTAACTTTTCAGAAAGGGTTAACAATGGATCAGACCCTGAGTAATCATTGAAGATCCCACATCTGGTCAAAGAAAAGAAAGGTAGATTTGAAGTGCTCTTCAATCATATTCACAGTGACTCAGATAAGAATAAAGGAATAAATTATACAGAGGGAAGAGATGATATGATATTTGTATGTGTTGGGGAAGAAGGATCAGCCAAATTGACTATTAGTTCTATGTGCAGAAGAGGAATGGAGTTCAAGCTCTGCAACACAGAAGAAGTGCGATCGGAGAAGAAGGTGAGTTCCACTAATGTGAGACTTTTGTCAAGTCACTGAATGCTTCTGGACCTCAGTTGACTCATCTGTAAAATTAAGACATGGATGAGATGTTCTCTAAAGTCCTTTATTGCTCTAAATGTATGTACCTCTGCGCCTTTCAGTCCAGAGGTGAAGAGGGATTGAATCTATATTTGCAGCCTCCAGCCAGAGTTATGTGAACTGAATAAAGTACTTCAATAAATCTAAGTTTCTTCTACACTGCTGCTGATTTCAAAGGACAATAGAAGGTTTGGGAAGCAACATCGAGAGTTTAAAGTTGACCCTTAAGACGATAGAGAACCAGTGCAAATTTGTGTTGTTGTTGTTGTTTTAATAAAGGGCTGATGTGCATTAAGCAGTGATTTGGGAAGATTAGTCTGAAAGACAAACAGTGCATTCAAGAAGAGTAGCCAGGAAGTTATTTCAGTTACCCAGGATTAAAGAAATGAGGAACTAGACTAGGGTGGTGAGTAAGAGAATAGAGATGAAGAAAAAATGCTCAAGGAAGGAAACATGTCTGGAATCAACCATGGTGGAGGTAGTGGAAGGATATGCTGAAAACTGGAACAAAATGAGTGCTTCAGAGGGAAATGATCTACGGGGATGAGAAGAGCCCAGAAAGTATCTGTATAAGGCAGGCCAGGTGAGGTCAGTTAAATACACCAACTTGGAACTTTGAACTATGCTGAAAGAGTATTGATATCAAAATCATGAGATCCAGGTTCTACTCTCACCCCCATCACTATCTAGTTCTGTGATCTAGACCTCACTTCTGTCTGCCTTGTTTTCCTCATTTGTGAAACGCCAGAATTGGACTACATGACTCTTAAGATGTCTAATAGTTATATTGAACAATTATTCTAAGCTTCTGTGATGCATTTTCATTTATTAAGATCTCCTGTATCTCAAATTGCTTTCAATCCCGTAGTTTTGAATAAAGCAGGCTTTTATGCCCAATTCGCTAGTATCTGTAAATAAAGAATTGAGTTGGGAATGGAATGGAGATACTGTGTAAAAAGCAGAAGTGTATTACAGCAAGAGAGAGAGGATGTCTCTGGTTGGTGGCATCCTAGAAAGAGAAGACCCGGAAATCTTAAATGAAGTAGAATGTTCAGATGATGGACAATGGCTTTTTGAATTCCATGGCATTATAGGGTTGCTGAGCAAAAACTTCATCAGGGGTGCCTTTTCCTTTTTGTTAACTGGAAAATAGATCTTATAATAGAATTTCACAGCTGATTGGTCTTAGAAGTCAACTAGTCCCACTCATAATGGCTCAAGAATTCCTCCTATAATGTAGACAATGTAACTCCTCCCGCAGGAACAAGATCTTGAAGACTTGGTGAAGCAGGAATGTCAGTGCACAAGCATTACCCAGAATTTGCCAGGTTTTACTCTGGTCCCCATGCTTCCTCTGCCAAGTTTTAAGGAACTGGGGGGACTGGGAAGATAGGGAGAAACAAGATGAAATGGGACAGCAGACTGGGATAGGTGAGACTCCTAGAATCCAGTCTACAGCACCTGCCCAGAAAATTGCCATCCCCCCTTTATTTATCCGACCACTTCACTTCTCATTTTCCCTCTGACTTGAAGGTTGTATATGAGATGAGTGAGTGAAGATGGGCGAAAGGTCAATCTTCCTGGCTATAATCATTGTGGCCTGCAAATGAAAGTGCATTCCTTTAAATATTTAATTTGTATTCAAATGCTGTATGAAATTACTGTAAAGCGCACTTATTATGTTTCTTTCCCAAGCCTATATGTGGATGATTTGGAATAGAGAGAAGAAAGGCAACTAATAGCGGAAGGGATTTTTTTGCCTCAGCTCAAGCTGAGGTGGAGGGTGGGGGTAGGGGAAGCTGAAAAGAGTTGATTTTTATAGTATTAAAAGTTGTTGAGATACCCATACCCCAGACAGCTTGTGAACCAAGAGAGAGAGATTTAATGTGGAAAATAAGACAATAGCGAAGAAGCTGGTGTGTTTATTCAGCTAAACACATTCTACATGAAATACCTAGCCAGCCCCAGCACTATACCAAAAAGTGGTGAGGTCCTCCTCTTGGGAACCTCCAGTGAAGGAGTTCCATTTTGAGTCAGCTTTCTAGAAGAGAAGAACCCTTCTTCAGTATGTCGTTGTTCATCTTTTATTTTCCAAAAGGACAATGACATCATGACGTGATGGGTGGTATCTTAACTCATGCATGAATTGGATGTAAGTAAGACAGAGCTGCACAAAGTTGTCAGCCTCACTTTCTGCTCCAGAGTCATCAAAATCCAGTGGCAAGACAAGAGTCAGGATGACTGGCGATGGCCCAGAATGCAGTGGATGACCTTGGTGTCTTTGATGTCTGACCAAAATTTAAGCACTCCACAGAGCTTGCTGCCTGGGTGGTTTTTGGAACAAATTGTTCTCATCCACCCTTTCGTCTGGGAGAAATCTTCACATGCTTGGTTTTCTGGCCAAAACAGAAACAATTGCTTTGAGAGCCAGAGTGATGTGGGTTGAAATCTAAGAGAAAGAAAGAAATCTAACTTGTAAACTGCAAGACATCTTGTGAGATTTCAGAAGAGATAAAAGAAAGAAAGGAAAGAAGGAAGGAAGGAATGGAGAGAGGGAGGGATGGAGGGAGGAAGGAAGAGAGAAAGAGAGAGAGAGAGAGAGAGAGAGAGAGTGAAAGAGAGACACGCCTGTATGCTGTATTGCCCAACTGGCCATTTCCAGTTGGGTCTACAGTGAGGCATCTCCTACTACTCACAGAGGTTGTTATTTGTCCAGAAACCCTGAGAATTTTCGCCTCCCAGATTGATTTTTTTTCCTTTTGACTAGGTAAAAGTGGCCATTCTCTGCCTCATTTCTTACCTAGATTTAATCAGTGATTGAGTGCTACCTCAGTCAAATGTGAGACCTGTTAAGGACCTTAGTTTAAAAAGGCCAAGGTCTTCCACTACATCTGGGGTCATCTTCATTCATCCTGATGTGTATGTTGCCACTGGACCCAGATAGCTCTGGAGGACAAAGTGAGGCTGGTGACTTTGCACAGCCCTCCCTCACTGAAATCCAGTTCACTTGCATGTCATGGCATCACCTCCCTGATGTTATGGATCTTTTCAAGAATGAAGGACAAGCAACAACAACCACCTCACCTGCTTGGGGTAGACATTTCTCTCACTCATCGATGGCTTTGAGGCCTATAGGTTACTCTCAATCTAGTTTGCCAAGACAGTTTTACCATTTAAACCTTTTACCAAGTTTTGGCCACTATGCCTCTCAATTCAACTTAAGATTACATTAGCTTTTTGTCTGCTGTCACACTTTTGACTTATATTGAGCAGACAGTAGACTTATTTTATTAAAATAAAAATGGGGGGCAGCTAGGTGGTGTAGTGGATAGAGCCCTGGGCCTGGAGCCAGGAGGACCTGGGTTCAAATCCAGCCTCAGACATTTATTAGTTGTATGACCCTGGGCAAGTCACTTAACCCTGATTGCCTTCCTCTGAAATAATAAAATTAAATTGATATATGAAAATGAATTTGGTTAATATTCTTTGGTATTTCTGGTTCACTCTACAAAGCAGCTCTCTGAACTTCATGGTTCTAAAAAGTAGAATATTCATTACCATTAATTGCTTCTTGAACTTCGCTTACTACAAATGGAATACAATTCTTTTTCCTCTCATCTGTCATTTCCTCTTCAGCATAATTTCCTTATTTACAGGAATGAGTATACCTCCTGAAACCTAAGGATGATTCCTAGCCTTCATAGCTGCCTTGACCTGACAATTGTGGAGATCTTGGACTTTTGTGACACAAATCTGATTCTCTTGTCTTCAATCTATTGATAAGAATTCTTCTTTCCAGATGATGAAGTTAGTTTCATATGCACCAATGCCAGCCTATGGAGAATGAAAAGAAAAGCCAGATACCTTTCTATCAGAACTTCCATTCTATTCTGGAAGGAAGTTACAAAGGATGGAGTGTGTGAATTCAAAGTTGAGGAATCAGTTGGACTGAAAATCAAGAGTTCTAGACTTTAGCCTCAGCTCCAACATTGACTCATTGAAGGATCTTGTGTAAGTCACATAATCTGTGTATTTTCATTTTTGCCAACATTGGTTTAGAGTGTCTTTAAGATCTTACAGTTTTCCCATTTGTCAATTGGCAAAATTTCAAGGGAAGCAGGAAGATAGATCCCCTTGTCTCACTCTCTTTTAAACTTTTGCGGCTTTTTGTACACCCAGAATGTTCCTGTTATCTCACTGGCAAGTGAGGGAAGTCAGGAGTCAGAGCAAGGGATTCCAGGCAAAAACCCTTTGAGTAGGCTGACCTGAGCTGATCCCTGGGCTTCAGTTGGAAACTGGGCCAGGCTTCTTAGCCAGACATGCCAATGTCTTGCAGGGACAAGAGAGCTGCTGTACTCTGCTCCTGTTGCCAGAGGATATTCATAGAAAGTATATTTGAGTTTCAATTCTCATGTAATGTGAGCTTATACTGCTATTACTGCTTTATACTAAGACCTTCATGGCTGAGGTTGTGGTGGAAAGAAAGAACGTATCATATATCGCCATCCACTCCAGAGTGCCCGAAGATACTCATATAGGGACATTGGGGGTAGTTAAGGGAGAAGAGGGCATAATTGATAATAATAAAAACAAAACAACAATAATCCCCAAGAGAATGAGAAGGTATAAAATAGGGAAACTGTATTAAGTTCCAGGATTATCACTGAGCTGAGAAAAAGGAATCAAAGAATTAATTTAAAAAACATTTGTAAAATGAATGAAAAGGAAAGCATTAATTTGCCTCCCTCGGAAATGGAGCCCTCACTCTGTTTCACCAACACTGATGTTTAGCTTGTCACTTTAAATTCTGGACCACATCTGCTGTCACATGGAACTTGTGATCTAAAGAACTTTCAGGACAAAGTTTTGTCCCTATTTCTAACAGATTATTTTGAGCATAAGTCATATCCACCAGGGAAAAACAGCAACAAACCACAAACTTAAAAATTGTTCTTTCTTTCCAGGCTTATTTTTTACCTATCAATCCATCATGGAAAAGCTTTAGTGCTCCCAAGCTCATCGGATTATAAGATTTAGAGCTGAAAGGAACCTCAGAGAACATGTAATTCAACAACCTCATTTTACAGATGTGGTTGTACCAAAACAATTCCAAATCCTTCAGACAATTCAGTGGAAAAAAACCAACAGCCAAACTAATTTTTATGCTGTTTTATTAGTTATTTCAGTTAAAAGATAAATGACCATGTTAACTTACCCCCTCCTCAATAAACTCTAGTGATTCCCTATTAATTTTAGAATCAAATATTATTCTTAAGTTAAGTATTTTAAGCTCTTTTCAGCCTAGCAGCTTCCTATCTTTTTAGACTTCTTCCGGGTCATTCCCCTCCACTAGCTCGATGGTCCAGCCATACTAACCTACTGGCTTTGCCAACATATACAACATTCCCAGCTTCCATCTCCACACTTTGCCCCATGCCTGGAATGCTCTCCCCCCTACATCTTCCTATTCGTTTTCTTGCCTCCTTTCAAGACTCCAAGAGGGTGTTTCCAGTCTCCTTAGCTGATAGTGTAGTTATAATGTGACCCATTGGAGCTCTTTCTCTAAGACTACCTTTCAGAGACTCTGTATGTATCTGTCTCCTCCAAAAGAATGCAGACTTGCAATTCATGAAACACTTATAAAAAACACAAGAGTAGAAGGAAGTTCAGAGACACTGACAAGCTGGACAGTATTAAAATTTCCATGTTAAATTTATTATATACTTTAAAAAAACAAGTTATAGATAAACAAGATCCATGAGATTCATCCTTGCAGCTTAATTGGGGAAAAAAGAGTATTAACTCTTGGAAGGTACTATGTTGATTTTTCTGTGTTATCTCTACTACTTAGCATAGTGCCTGGTAAATAGTAAACTCTTAATAAGTGCTTGTTTAATGAATTAATGAGTGAGTGAATGAATGAAGTAGTCCCCAGGCTAAGCCTGAAGGAAACTTGCTTGAACTGGGGCTGTTACTATCGTGGTCTCAGTTCCATAAATAGCTAATTAAGCTAAGGCTGTCTAAGCACCACGGAAAAAAATCAATGCTATTCAACATGACTCCTTAGCTTCCTATGAAGGAACCTTCCTTCAGAAGTACCTTTAGGTTGTCTATGTTCTATGATATTCCATTGCTCTCCAGTTTGTTGGTAAACCTCAGTCCTCAGACTCTTCAAGTTTCTTTTGCCAAATTATAGCGTTTCTTCATAAGTACATCCATGTATCTAACTAGGGCTGGACCCAGATCTTTGAAGTATTGAATGAGTGGTTCTTTCTACATTCCCATGAAACACATGAGAAATGAATCATAGACTTAATCCAAATATAATGATTGTTTAGGCACAATTTTAAAAGGACATTTCAAACCAATGGACAAGAGTTTGTTAAAAAAAAAAGTGAGAGCCAAAAGAGTGATTCACACCTTGTATTTGAACAGAGATGCCCACTCTTGGAGCAGACTATTTGTCCGTGGTTTTAAAAAAAATCAAGCAGAGAACCATAGGAAAGAGAAGACCTTAGTTGCATTCATAGATGCCTCTTGGCCCCTGGAGCTCAGAGTTTAGTATGTCCCATCACTATGAGGGGACTCACCTTGCTACTGTTTTTGTCTTATGCAGGTTAATTTTGTGTCTTTGCTCTCTCTGTTGCATCTGTTGGGTTTCAGAAAGAGATTCATAAATAGCAGTTCTCCAGTCACAGGTTTTCATATGATGCATTTTAAATGGGGAGTTAGAATTATACTGGCGTTAAAAGTCTACTTTCCACTTCTTATGAGTTTTGAGGAAATGTCCAGAGAACCAAGAATCCAATGCTCATTTGAATTGCCCCTTAAAGAGTATGGGTCCAAAGACATCCAGACATTCAGCTGTAGTTATGAAAAGATAACATAGCAAAAAAGAAATTTGGTGTGGATAGGTGGACCAGCAAGCTGAAGGTGTCTGGACCTTAAAAAAGTAGAAGATCTCAAGGTTCTTGAAGTACCTCTAAGCCTAGTGGAAGATGTGGGTTGTGATTCTGCCTCAGATACTAACTAGCTGTGTCACCCCGGGCTAGTCACTTAACCTCATTCTGCCTCAGATTTCTCATCTATAAAATGATTCCTTAGATTCTTTCTAGCTCTATCTAAATCTATCATCTTATTGGCCTACTTCTGGGGAAAAGATGCGATTGTGAGGCACTAAACCAAAAAGGTTATCTTGAATGTCATTGGATAATCTGTTTGTTTCTTTGTTTTTCATGGTATTTAGATGACTTCAGCCCAAACCAAGGTCACTTAAGTGTCTGGGTATAGGCAGACACTTCCTTTAGGCTCAGCCTGAAGGCTACTCTGTTGACTGAAACAACAGGTCCACCATTATAATGAATATTTTGGCTGTCATGGTTTTTCCCAATGAAATTGATTGAATTGTCCGTTATGGATTTGTGGTGGTACAACCGCATCTGTGAAATGAGTCTGTTGAACAATATGTTCTCCAAGGTCCCAGCCAGCTCTAAATCTTAGAGCACTAGGAAGCCGTGAGCATCAACGCTTGTCCATGATATATTGATCAGTGACATTGACAAATGAGCTAGAAAAGAAGGACGATTTTAAAGTCTATGGTTGTTTTTCTTTTCTCCAGCGAGTAGAGCTTACGCTCAAAACATTCTGTTCAAAATAGTTTATCAGGGAAGGTCTTTAGATCACATGGGCCCTATATAATAAGATGTGCTTTTAGAAGTCACTAGTTACAAGCTAAAAATAAGTGTGATGAGGACTGAGGGCTCTTTAGTGAAGAGATAAATTCATTCATTCAATAAGTTTTTAGTGATTCTTTGATCCCTTTTGCTTAGCTCAGAAATAACCCTGAAGTTCAATAAAGGTTTTGTAATTTCTCATTTTTAAGAATTTTTTAGTATATCATTATTAGTAGTAGTATTTCCTCTTCTCCCTTAACTGTTTCCTTAATGTCCTTACCAAGCACTCTGATATACACATGAATGGATAAACTGTGATACACTTCTCTGTTCCTCCTAACCTGAATGGGCATATATTGGAGGGAGGAGATGATAACAAAGGATCATCTAAAATTAGGAATCTATTTTTTTTCATATCATGAAGGTCTTTAGGACAAAGCATTAACAGCAGGGTAAGATCACATATCATGAGGAATAAAACCTAAATATACTTTGATTTTATGTAAATACCTTCTAGCAACAAGAACAGGGTATCACAACTTGATGGTACCTGAGGGCGGATGGTACCTTTGACTATCTAGTCTGACAAGTTTCCAAGAGAAGCTGGGACTCAGTTTAGCAAAGTTCACCCAGGGGTGTCTGCCAATGACAATCTCCTTGTCTTCTCCCTGATTCTAATGGAATGCCAGGAGAATTTTGGGGATGTAAGAAGCTACAAAAGAACAAAAGAGAGGAGGATGCCAGCTACTTCCTCTGAAATCCTTCCTGGTAATATATGGGAATGTGCAAAATAATCCCGTCTATTCCGAGATTTTATAAAATGTTGCCTGGCGCTAAAGAAAAGTCATAGCCTGTTACAAGAACAAAGGTAGATATTAATGTATTTATTTCATAATGTGGTTTGGGGATAGAAATGGCCCATTGTCCTAGTCTGTTAAAATATTTTCCAAGGGCAGCTAGGTGGTACAGTGAGTAGAGCACTAGCCCTGGGGTCAGGAGGATCTGAGTTCAAATCTAGCCTCAGACACTCCTACAAACTAGCTGTGTGACCTTGGGCAAGTCACTTAACTCCAACTGCCCTGCCTTTCCCCCTCCAAAAATTTTTTTCCAGATCCTGATCAACATTTAGTACATTAACTTTCCCCCCCCCATCTTTGTGTTGAACGTTTAAAACCTTTAACAACCTGGCTCCAACCTACCTTTCCAGATTTATTACACCCTATGCCCTTTCATGTTTTGGTCTAGAGACAAACTGGTCTTCTTGCTGTTCTTCACACAGGACACTGTCTCCCACCACTAGGCCTTGGTACAGGCAATCTCCCATACCTGCAAAGTCCTCCCTCCTTATTTCAGAGTCTTAGAAGCTCTACTTTCTCTCAAAGCTCATCTCAAGTGCTACCTTCTATTTGAAGCCTTTCTGGATCCTCACCCCAGCTCCTGCTGCCTTCTCCCCTCAATCATCTTGCATTCATTTTTGTATAAACACATGCACACACACACACACACACACACACACACACACACACACACACACACACATATTCTTACATAGACCTATGTCATCTCCTCGGATAGAATATTAGTTCCTTGAGGACAGGGACTCTTGGTTTGTTTTGTCTTCGTATTTCTATTGCCAAGCACAGCATCTGTCACATTGTAGACATTTTTAAACGCTTATAGATTCACTCACTTGTTTATTCAAATGAGTATTTATTTCTAAATTTTAAAACATTAAAAATATTTACATTGCCTATATTCCCCCTTGATCCCTCCTCCTGACTACCATCCCTAATAACAAAGTATTTTTTTTAAAGGATAGAGAGTTTGGAAAGGTGGATGCATGCCCCTGTGATCCTCACTACTGAGGAAGCCATGACTGTTTGGGAGTTTGGAGCTGCAGTAGGACTAAAGCTGATGGGGGCATCTGCACTAAATCTGACACCAATATGGTGAGTCCCAGAGGGGAGGGCACTGGGCTCTCTAAGAAGGGTAAAGCAACCCATGTGGGAAATGGAGCAGGTTGCAGTATCTGGCCTTTATGCTTTTGGCCTCTGTGAGACAGAGAGACTCAGTCTGCTGCCCCCTCCCACCCACCCCCCCAAAAAGAGGGGGAGAAGAAGAAGAGCGAAATTGATCAGGAGGCAGGAAAAATACCAAGAGCCTTGAGATGATACATAATCTACACTTGAGGTCCCTACTGCAAAGAAAGATCTCCTCATGTCTCTTCCTAGGGGCCAACCTTTTTCTTTATAATTTTGCAACATTCTGTTTGTCATTTTGTGGTTGTGGATCTTTCCATATATATATATATTGTTTTAGTCATTGTAGATATTGACTTTCCTGGCTCTAACTTCACTTTGCATCAGTTCATGTAAGTCTTCCCACACTTCTCTGTGTTTATCTTATTTTACTTTGTGAATAACAATTTGCTTATGGCCTTCCTGATTCATGAGCATCTGTTTTACTTCCAGCCCTTTAATCCCACAAAA
Organism: Trichosurus vulpecula; assembly: GCF_011100635.1. Taxonomy (NCBI): domain Eukaryota; kingdom Metazoa; phylum Chordata; class Mammalia; order Diprotodontia; family Phalangeridae; genus Trichosurus; species Trichosurus vulpecula. The sequence continues at coordinate 45,895,680 of NC_050576.1, forward strand.
AGTTCAACAAGCACTTATTAAGCATCTGCTATAAACCAGGCAGGGGCAGCTAGGTAGCCTAGTGGACAGAGTGCCAGGCCTAGAGTCAGAAAGACTCCTCTCTCTGAGTTTAAATCCAGTCTCAGACATTTACTAACTGTATTAACCCTGTTTACCTCAGTTTCCTCATCTGTAAAATGAGCTGGAGAAAGAAATGGCAAACCACTCCAGTATCTTTGCCAAGAAAATCCCAAATGGGGACATGAAGAGTCAGACATGACTGAAATGACTCAACAACATATACTAGTCGGAGTTCTGGCTCTGAGACAAAAACCAAGCACTTCCTGTCCTCACATCAGTTGCCCAGTCAGTCAACAAGCATCTAACAAGCAGTTCCTATGTGCCAAGCACTGTGCTAAGTTCTGGAGATACAAATCCAAGCAGGAAAAAAGACAGCCCCAATGGGGGAATACAACACATAAAAGGAAGTTGAAAATGAGGAAGAAGAAGAAGACAATGAATCATCCCTGGAGATGGAGCATGGTCAAGAAAGTACAATGTGCAGACTGTAGAGAAGGGAGCTATGGCTGGTCTGGGCACCCCCCTAAAACAGAGGCTGTGAGAAGAGCCATCCAATACCTTAGCTCCTCGGACAACTGAATATCTCAGAGCAGTAGTGTATCTGCCTTGGCAGAGGACGGGTATTGTGATGGGAACCAGCTGCTGGCAGAGATCATGAAGCTTAGAGAGGGCCCCAGGCTGAACTTTAGGGCCGGTCTTGACACTCAGTGGGTCAGTGACCTTGGGCAAGTCCCCTCCCATCCCAGGGCCTCAATTCCTTCAAAAGCAATTGTCAGTGCTGCCACAAATGCTCTCTTCTACCTGTGGTTGCTTGTGCTGCTTCCACACAAGGTACTCTTCTTCCCCTGCTTTCCCCCCACCTTCTCCAAGCTCAGCTGCCTCTTCAAAGTACCCTGAAATTACAGCCAACATTATTGTACAGTCTGGTGGATCCAATTTTGCTAAATGTAAAAATGCCTAGGATCAAAATTTTGTTTTTCTTCTCACAAATAACTTGTGTTACTCTTGCAAGACTAGTTTTAAACAGAATTGGTCTTGCTTCTGTAGGAAATTGTCCCCAGTCCTCAAATTCAGCAATATCCCTGCTATGAAAGAATGATGTCCTTGCTGGTTTACAGTAGTTTGATTTACAAAGGAGAGTTTTCCACTAAATCTTTCACTGATGCCCTTTGGGTAAGGATTTCTAAAGCTCACATTTTGTGTGTGTGTGTGTGTGTGTGTGTGTGTGTACAAATGTACATGAGAAGCTCTCAATTTCCTCTTATAATTTTTGTACATTCTTCCTTCTTATACTCATAGGATGTTATTTGAAAAAAAAACCTTTTTTCTTATGGAATAGCTTAAGATAAAGCAAAGTCCTCACACCACTGTGAGTCCTAGTGGTGAGAAGCCTCTTAAGATCCACTTCTCCTTTCTGTAAAAAGAGAAGACTTATGGTAGCAAGATTCCAGAGAAAGTCTTGTGATGAGTGTAGTGGCATCACCCCATGGACTATGTGAGGGAGTTGGCTTGCAGGTGCCATCTCATAGCATATGCACATTGGCTATGTCCAGTGATACCTGTGCTCCTGGTTGCTCCTTTGGTCACTAAAATGGGGGGATGAGATGCTTTGACAAAGAGGATTGGCCACCGAGCCAGAAGGAGCCTCCAACTCAGTGGATTTTAAGGAGGATGGCAGGATTCCCTCTCAGGATTCAATTTTGAGTCTTCCTCACTCTAAGTCTTCCACTCTATGCACAACATCACCTAAGTGCCTCCTATCCAAATGGAGAGGTCCAGTAGGCACAGCAGTACAGATTGGAGTTTAGGAGAGTTCAAAATAATACAATTGAACGATGGCAGAGTTATGAAGAAGTAGGCACACAATTACACAGCCGGTGGACCTGTGAATTGGAGCAATCTTTTTTGGAATTATCCAATCTGAGTTACAAAAATTTTCATTCTTTGACCCAGTGATCACATCACTAGGACTGAGCCCTAGTGGCACTGTTGACAGGGGGGGAAAGACACACTTGTACAAACATATTCACAGAAGAAGAAAAGCTGGGAAGAAATCAACAACTAGAAAATAACTAAACGAATAACATTGTAATGGCACATTATTAAATCATATGAAATGTGACATCTGAAAAATACAAAGGAGAGTTATAGAAAGTGATCCAAAATTAAGAAAGCAATCAAAATAGTACATATTGAGTATCTGCCTCTCATCTATCTATCTATTCATCTATTTATTATCTCTATCTTTTCTTTATTCCATATTTGTGGTTTCATTAGTATAGGATGCTCCTGGAGAGAAAACTTTGTATACCATTGCAGCTCCAGCATCAGTTCTGATTCTTACAGTTGCTTGAGGGCATTAAGTGGTCAAGTAATTTGTCCAGGATCACACACACAATCAGTATACATTATGAAGTCCGACTTAAATCTAGTTCTTCCTTATTCTAAAATCAGCTCTCTCTCCACTATATCATGATGTTTCTAATAATAACAGCAACATTACTGTTACTATTGTATTCCCATCTTTTTCAATGCTGTTCGGATAGAAATAGCCCTAAAAAAAGTTGTTAACTTGTTACTTTCCTGATAACAGAAACATTCGGTAGCCTATGGACCATTGGACAAGAGGATGGAACAATGGCTTTTATAGTTGAATAAAAGTATTGGGTTATAAGTGCATCTTTCTTAGGCTCACTGAAAGCATTCTCAGTTCAATAACACAACCTGTCTTTAATTTCTGGTGATGATAACCTGGTCTTGAATCACCATCACAAATCTCTCCCTTTCCATAAACAAATCAGCATGACTCAGACATTTGTCCAGTGCTTCTTTGTCAATGGATTGTTGTCTAAATGTGTGTAGATGTCACCCATGGTGGGCCTTTTGAACCCATTCTTAGGATTTTAGGAGTTACGTTGGTCCCGTTTTTAGGCAAACCACTTTCACTTACATTTGTCAAATGTAATGGTCTATACCTGTTGTCAGCTCTTACTGTGGCTGAGCTCTAATTGTTCCAAAAGTATTTCTGTAAGTTTTATAATTATTTATCTGAAAATGTCTCTTCTTCCTTTTTGATAATGAAGTATGAATCTTTTTATAATGGCCTGAGGAGGATAGGTCCTCTGTTACATTAACAGTGAATAGATTTTGTGAGGATACTTTCCAAATCTCTTAGAAAACATTTTAAAGTTCCTTGAAAGTGTACATTATAATTGGCATCCTAAAGATGTTCAACTCCTCAAATGCATTCTTCCCACTTAGTTTTTATTTCAAGATGCCAGTAAGCCCCTTAGCATATTCAGCCATAGATTTTTCTTTGATATTCTTACATTCAGTGTTTCTTTTCTGGAGGAGATCAAGATATTTGTAGGTATTAATGTCATTTATTGGCTCAATAAGACCTCTGGCTTCAAGCTCAAAATCCTTAGTCTCCATCTTTCTTTAATGTACATTAGGACTTTTGTATTTATTGAGTCCAAATGACATTTTGATATCCCTGTGGAAAGATACTGTGGGATGAAGGAGATTTTTAATGTGTTTTTGGTGAAATCATATGACATACATCCATGTATGTAAATTGATTGATAGGATATTTTGGTTAAACTCCCTCTTTGTTTTAGAAGCCATACTTAGTTCTACTGAGGAAAGATGATAATGAATTTAAGGCTATGCCGAACCACAACAAGCTTAAGGTGTCTTCCAGGAAAATACTATGTCTTATATGGATTATTCTTCATTTTATTTTATTGGTGGCATGTTATAAATAGGGAACCATTTTCCACATAGAATCTATTTCCATGTAGACATTCTATTCTCACAATTTTGGAGTTTTTTTAAAAAAAAATCTACAGCACATGAATAAGCCATGAGTGCAAAACAGAGGCAAAGGTTTTGTGATAATTGACAACAGTAATAGAAAGGTTATGGTGCTTCTAAGCAGCTTGTTCAATAATTACAGAACCAATAAGAAATTTTTATCAAAGCTTTTTTTCTCCTACCAACACATTGTTTTCTCATGAACCTATAGAGTTTTGGCTTTTCGTTTGCTTTTTTTAGTGATACAAGTAATGATCGCTCTGTATAATGTGCACAGATACCTAATGGGATTACATTTGGTGGGTTCACTGTTGTACTCCTCTTTTAAACATACACACACACGTAGGTGTGTGTGTGTGTGTGTGTGTGTGTAGATATATATATATATATATATATATATATACTATACATATAAATTACTATCATATCGTTATATCTTGTTCTCATTTTCCGTGGGATTTATATAAAAATGGTTTTAGACAAGTTGCTCTACTATCATTGTTCCTTTATATTCAGAATTCTCTGGACTATTACACAGGTAGATTAAATAACTACATTTTGCAGTTGAATAAAAATATTAGGATGCGAACTCATCCTCTGTAGGCTCACTGAAAGCACCATTGGTATAATTCTAGTAACAGATAGAACAATAATAGAGCAAGCTTTTTAATATATATTTAGGGTTTACAAAGTGCTTTATCCATTTTATCCTCACAACTAGCCTAGGACGTAGGAACTATCATTATTACTGAGGCAGATGGTTAAGTGATTTGCTCAAGGTCACCTAGCTAGTAAGTGTCTGAGACAGGATTTGAGCTCAGGTCTTCCTGGCTGCTGCAGGTCCAGTGCTCTATTCCCTGAAGCACAAAGATGATAAAAACCTCAGACTTTTCTCATGTTATTTCAAGCCCCTTGGTCAGGTTGCCATCATCTTCTCCACTGTCACCACCACCACCACCACCACCACCACCACCACCATCATCATCATCGCCATGTTGTCATTTTTGTCATTTAGTTATCCTGAAGATACCTTCACTGAGTCTACAAAGTATGAGTTCACATCCCAATACTCTTCTTCAACTATAAAAAAAAATCAGCCATTTTATTGCCTATGCAACAGTCCATAGGACATTAAATATAAAAGAGTGATTGTGTGCTTGTCATCCAGCGGTTTACATCTAAACTTCCCTCTCTTTCCCCCCTACCCCCAATGTATTATGTGAGATGTGACTCAAAGTCTCTTTTTTAATCACATTGTCTTGCAATTTTTCCCAACTATTTTATTAAAAAATTACATTTACCCCTTCCATATTGTTCTGCAATAACATACTTATTGAACATGAATCTACTGTATGTCTTTGATTCTAGTTCTGAGCTCTCGTTGATCTATTTCCTGGTATTTCTAGTACTAAGTAATCTTGATAATTTATTGCATTATAGTATCATTTAAGACATATCAAGCAAATTCCCCTTCTACCATTTCCTCCCAAATTTTCCAACTGAATTCTTATATTTTACATAAATTTTATCACTTTATCTAGATCCATGAAGTATCCCATTGGAATTTGCATTAAATTTATAAATTTGTTTAGGTATTCTTTTTATTGTATCCTGTATATATTATGTATCTTTACCATCTTTACTATATAGGCTCTATCTAGCCACAAATGTTGATATCCTTTCCTTTATACCTGTTAAAATTATTTTTTCATTCTTTCTTAATAGATAAGCCTTGTATATATGTTGGCAGGTTAATGCCCTACTATTCTAATGATGGTCAACTAGGTAGTGCAGTGGATAGAGTGCCAGCCCTGAAGTCAGGAAGCCTTATCTTCCTGAGTTCAAATCTGGCCTCAGACACTTACAAGCTATGTGACTCTGGGCCTCTGCCTCAAATTCTCATCTGTAAAATGAGCTGGAGAAGAAAATGGCAAACCACCGCAGTATCTCAGAAACCCCAAGAAAACCTGAAATGGGGTCACAAAGAGCTGGACATGACTGAAATGACTAAACAACAAAAATCCCAATGATTTCTTTGGGGCTTCATTTTTATTTTAAAAATTCATTATTCATTAATTGTATTTCATTTCCACTAACATTATTAATACAAACATTCATGAATAATATTAATTGAGGTGCTTATTTAATTTCTGCCAACTGCAAAGTCAATTGAATTTTCTCTGTAGTACCTGGCCCCTGCTCACTCATAGGCCCCAGAACACTAACTCAGGTTCCAAGTTTTTGTGAATTGGATTCCTTTCCAACCATAGTTCTTACATCCCTACTATTATGTTTACTTTAAAAAAAAAACCAGGCAGCCACAAGTGAAGTTGTTTAATAAAATAGCATAGTAACAAAAGTAAGAACATTTCCCCAATTTGAGATCACTATCCCACAAATGCATAATCAGTATGGAGAATGGGCCAATACAGGGGTCACACGTGGTTCTTTAGCCAGGGCACCCATGTGGAGCAGTGCACCCCAGAGCAAATATACCTGATAGTTCCACACAGGGGGAGGAGGACTTCATGGGCCCAATGTCAATGTCATCTGGGGTTTCATCCTACTGTTCTTTGCTGGTCCTACTCTTCACTAGGTGTTACTTTTCATGGCTCCCTGTTCAGGGTCTCATGTCTGCTCCAGCTGGTCTTTAGGGTCACCTGAATAACATACAGTTGGTATGTGTTCCATGTAGGGAAGGGCTACAGCAATCTGGGTCAACAATTATGACATTTAACCAGGCTCAACCAGGCTGCTTACAGAAAATACTATATGCCCAGGTGAAGATGTGAACTTTTCTTTTAACTCTTCTTTTTAATTATCCTCCAATACTGCCCTCTCAAAACCTCTCTGTTCAACTCTCATCTGACTTATGGTCAAAAATCAATTTTTATCCTTAGTCTTTATCACACCCTCCTTGCTGAGGCAAATATCCCCAGGGCTCTACTTCATCAAATGGGAAAGGAACTGAGTGAACCTCTCCAGAGATAATTGCTTTAAACCTCCCCCTATTACACTCTGTTCTATGTAAATCACAAGGGCTGGATAGAGAGGACTGAGAAGTCTAGGGGCCTTTGTTCCATTTCCTCTAAGCAACAAATCATAGACAGTTCTCTCTGGTCTCTCTACAGACTGGAACATGAGATGAATGTGAGTGGTTAAGAGGCTATTATGTAGTTCTAAGCAAGAGGGTCTGAATCAGGGATGTGTCAATGTGAGTAGAGAAGAGGACAATTACAAGAGGTTCTGTAGATGGTATAATGAGCCTTGCCAACTGATTGAATGTGGAGAGTTGGTAAGGAAAAAGTAAGGATTAAGTATGACTTGGGGGACTGGGAAGAGTAATAGTGCCCCCAATAAAAATAGGAGAGTCTTGAAGAAGGGGTAGATTTAGGGCAAAAGATCATCAGTTCCATTATGGGACTGGTTGACTTTGAGGTGCTTATGGGATATAAAGGAAGAGATGTTCTGTAGGTAATTGGAAACTAGGGTTCAAGTGAGAGACTAGACCTGGAGGTATGGATTTGTGAATTCCCTTCAAAGAGATGATCTTTTCATCTAAAGGAGATGGGGAGGGGAACATAGATTGTAGAAAATTAAGAAGGCCCACTAGTCACAGCCTTGGGGACACATATATTTAGGGGGATGGAGGATGGCTCACCAATAAGCAAAGAGAATTTAAAAGAAGCATTTGGGCAGTAGGAGAACCAGAAGAGAGCTGAGTTACAGAAGCCAAAAGAGAAAGGAAGATCCAAGGGAAGGATTGATCAACAGTGTCACAAGCTGCAGAGAGGTCAAACAGGATGAGCACCAAGAAAAGGCAGGTACTTAGAACAGGTATCCAACACATGGTGGCCCCTAATGCTCCCAAGAGTGACTTGAACTAATTAAATGGAATTAAAATGACATATAATTGGGAAATATTGAATAAAATAAATAAAAACACAATACAGCATAGAAAATATTAGTGGGTAGTTTTCTAAGTCAATATGTGACCTACAGGAATCCTTATGTATGACTTAATGATCTCCATTTCCATCTGATTTTGATATCGCTGCCTTAGAAACTGTGACAGGAGTTACATCTACTTCATGTAGTCTAAAGCCAGTTACTCCTAAAAAAGTTAAGAAAACCATCCATGAGACGTAATTAATCCGGAAAACAAAGATTCAGAACCGTTGACATCACTTTTTGGTCTCCTAAGATATCAAAAGCCTATACCATAAGGAGTCAGTGCTTGGTAGACCTTATGAATGCCTACCTTGATGTAAAAGGCAGCTAGGTGCCTCAGGCTCTAGATAGCCTAGGTAGCTAGGTCTGGGCCTGGAGTCAGGAAGACCTGAGTTCAAATCTGAACTTAGACAACTTACCAGCTATGAGATCCTAGGTAAGTCACTTAACTTCTGTTTGCCTTAATCCATTGGGGAAGGAAATGGCAAGTCATTCCAGCATCTTTGCCAAGAAAACTCCAAGGACAGTATTGGTGTCACGAAGAGTTGGACGCAACTGAACAACACTTCCATATGAGTCAACATACCCTTCTGACTAGACACATTTCCATATGGAGACAAGAGGGGCTACGTCTAACTGAACCAGTCTCATATTCTTACTGAGTATCCTTTCCATGGGAGAGCTAGATTGTCCAGTGGTTAGAGTGCCAGGCTTGGAGACAGGAGAACCTGAGTTCAAATCTGGCCTCAGACACTTCCTAGCTGTGTGACCCTGAGCAAGTCACTTAACTCTGCTTCAATTTCCTCATCTGTCAAATGAGCTGGAGAAGGAGATGGCAAATCATTCCGGTATCATTACCAAGAAAACTCCAAATAGGGTCACAAAGAAATAGATGTGACTGAAAATGGCTGAATAATATAACTGTTTTGTCTAGTGCTGCCTGTCTAAATTATACTATCTGCACTCACTCCTGACTTCCTTTCCCCAAAGACTCAGTGGGTACTAGGCAGACATAGATTGTGTAAGTGTGGTGTTATCTAATGGAAGGGTAAGTGAGGATCCTTTCTGTCCTAGTAATCTATGATCTGGGAATGACATGAAGACAATACCTGTGATATTTCCACATTCCTTGTGTCCTTCAGTGACTGCCAAATTCCTTAAACCTGGCATTCTCAGGATTAGTGGAACCACTCCTTGGCTGGGTTATTTGTTCCTCTGGATTTTCTTGCCATGTGTGGGTGCCAGAGAAAAATGGAAAGTGGGAAGGTAAATTGCCTGGGGTAATTAACATAAAAATATTTACCTGGGATGATCCAATGTCACACTATAATGGGATATTTTCAAATAAAGAGTCTCTGTGCTTGACAGAAAATATGGAGAATATGGTAGAAATACAAGAAGTCATAAAATTGGGCATGAGATTGAAGTAGGGGTCTAGGGAGTGCTGAGTCTTTTCATTTGACTGGGAACCCACCCCTTCCACTACAACATGGAAAGAAGCCATGGGAGAACACTGGAAAACACATTGGAGACCTACAGGAGAAGATACTGGTCAAAAAGTGGCCATTAGCTGTCTGATGAGCAACCTCTGATCTATCTAGTCAAGTCTTGCCTAGGTGCCAATTATAATAGCAAGAAGCCCATGAATGCAGCAAAAATATTCTCCTCCTCACTCCCACCACATAGGTTTCTTGGTTTCCTATAGGACTCAGCTCAAATCTCATCTACAGAAAGATTCTTCCCAGTTCTCCCAGCTGCTAGTATCTTCCATTGACTGTCTATATCTCGTATGCACCTTGTCATTTACAGGTTGTCACCATCACTAGAATATAAGCCCCTTTAGGACAGGGACCATGGCATTTGGGGCTTTCATTGTATCCCCAGTATTTATTTAGCCCAGTACATGGTATGTACCAAACACTTAAAAATGCTTATGATGGATGACAGGTCCAGTTAGACTTTTGATACCAAAATCTTTAGGGGCATCTCTCTACCTACAGTCTTTGGTTACATTTAGGGAACATGAGACACTGAAGTCTGGGTGGGGAAGGTAAGATTTCATACCTTACTAATTAGCAGTGCAGGGAAGTTTTAAATTGACAGCACTCATTTCACCTTCATTGTAGTAAAAAGTGGAAAAAAAATATGAATGAGCCATCTTCTTTTCTAGTCACAGGAAGTTGGGAAAGAGATTCAAATCTTAATGGGACAGGGAATAAGCCAGGGGAGATTTATGAGTTATATTATAGTCATTCATCCCCCTTAGGCAGAAACCCAGGGAAAGCAGCTATGGAAAGCTATGGTCTGAACATGCTCTGTTTGTAGTGAGCAAATTGCCAAAGAATAGTACCTAGGAGCTGCTCACACATACGTTTGCAATGGAAATGAGTCACACAAGTAGCAAGAAGAGGTGGGATTTGAACCCAGATCTTTGAGTTCAAATCCCAGTGCACCATATTGCTTTATCTTGTTTTTAGCACTATGGAAAATGGGGGTATCCACAGATGTCTGAATCAGTGTGGGCGAGTGCTTTTAGCTACCCTAGCTAGAGTTTGGATTCATATCTGGTGGCCTACCCAAACATTGACCTCTTAGTAGCCATTCCTACCCCTACCCCTAGGAGGGATTGTTTCTGCCTGTGCCAGTGACATACAGTGTGGCAAGTAAAATGTTCTGAGCTTCTGTCCCCATTCCTAGACTCATCACTGCTACTTTCTGAGAGTCACCTGGAAGTACCGGTGATGCCTATTGCTGGAGAACATTCCCTTATCTTCATCCTGCTAAGAATCTTAGAGGAAGGTATGTTAGGACAGCTGCCCTTCCTTTCTCAGTTCACAGACAGTATGTGGGTAAGTTGATGTTGTGTTCATTTTCGTCAGCTCCAAAGAAGACGTCAAAAATAGAAAAGATAACAGGTTCCTGTGGGAGGCTGTGTTTTCTCTTCTTAATCTTGAAATTGTTGGCTCCACAGCTATTTCAGAATAACCAAAGAATTTGCAAGATTTCCTTTGAGGATCTGGAACATATTGGAAGGTCTGTCTAAGCAGTGGGTAGACAATCATGCCCTTTCCTTGGGTCTCTGCGATGATGCATAGCTCCTCCTCCACTGGAACAGGGATGGAGGGGTAGGTAAGGAATCAATCTCATGGACTCCATTTTGAGACACACCAAAGCACACGCAAAAAAGATGGCATAGTCCTCATGTTGGACCATAATACGAGTTCATATTTCTATAGCACTTTAAGTTCAGCAACTCACCTGCTTCCCATTAACCTTCCCATTAACCTAACCCATTAAGTGAGGTGGGTAGTGCAAGGACCATTATTCCCCATTTTACAGATGGAAAAAAGAAGACTGAGAAAGGTTGAGAGACTAGCCATGGCTCACTAAAGCCGAATATGGAAGCTAAGAAAAAAAAGAAACAAATGAACAAAACTCCCTTCCATCTCTAGCTCTCCAGGAAGAACTGGGTTCAAGCCCCAACTCTGAAGTTCATGGTGTGACTTTGGGCAAGTCTCTTAACTTACCTAGGCAGGCCTCTGTTTCCTCATCTGTAAAATAAAGGAGTTGGACTAGAAAGTCTCTATGATCCTTTCCAGCTCTGGATATCTGTTTTCATTCTGTAGAGCTTTCCTTGTATTCACTCTAATATTTATGTAGAATTTTAAAGTTTGTAAATCTCTATCTTCTTTCATCCTCACCACAACCCTGTGCTAGAAGGAGAACTCAGGACATCTTACCATCTGTCTTTTCATCACATATTTCACCACCACCACACATACTTTCCAGTCCTTTATTTGGAAACCAAAAACAATATTGCCGTTGTTTCTGCGATGTGGGTTCAGTTGTGTCCTACTCTTCCTAACCCCATTTGGGGTTTTCTTGGCAAAGATACTGGAGCGGTTTGCCATTTCCTTCTCCAGATAATTTTACAGATTGAGAAACTGAGGCAAACCGAGTTAAGTGACTTGCCCAGGGTCATACTGCTAGGAAGTGTCTGAGGCCAGATTTGAACTCAGGCCTTTCTGACTCCAGGCACAGCACTCCATTCCCTGCACCACCTAGCTGCCTCTTGTTTCTGTAAAGTCTACCACAATTATCATACCATGACTTCATTCATCACTCCTGTGACTACCAAGACAGAAAGTTCCCTGGCCACACCCCCACTGTGTGTGCTTTCCTTCCCCTCCACCCCCATTAGAATGTAAGCTCCTTGAGGGCAGATATTGTCTTTCTGCTTGTATTTGGATTCCCAGTGCTTAGCACCATACATGGCACTTAGAAGGTGTTTAATAAATGCACGTTGACTGATCCATCCATTGCTATCTGCTAGGGAAGCAGTGCCACACAGTGGAAGGAACCCTAACTCTGCAGTCAAAGGACCTGTGTTCAAATCCTGTCTCGGATGTTTGCTGCCTGAGTGACCCATAATCCTTCTGAGTCTCAGCCTTCTCATCTATAAAATGGAGGTATCTGTCATTCATTCCCTGCAGACTTGTTGTAAGGACCAGAAGAATGTATTCTTGAAAACGCTTCACAAACTGTAAAGTATGGCCTAAATTTTTATTCAGATAAGCTTTGGATAGCTTTGTTCTACTTGGCCACAGAGAACAAAACTAGGCACGATGGGTTGAAATCTAGAGCCAATTTTGCCTAATATAAGGAAACAACTGGGGCAGCTCAGTGGCACCATAGTGCATAGAGCTCTGGGCGTGGAATAAGGAAGACTCATCTTCATGAGTTCAAATGCAGGCTCAGACACTTGCTAGCTGGGTGACCCCGGGCAAGTTGCTTGACCCTGTTTGCCTCAGTTTCCTCATCTGTAAAATGAGCTAGAGAAGAACTGACAAACCACGCCAGTATCTTTACCAAGAAAACCCCAAATGGGGTCGTGAAGAGGTAGACGCCGCTGAAAAATAGACCGAAAGGGTACAACTTACGAATAAATGGAAATACTCCAAAATAGATTGAGCTTCCTCAGGAGGCTGTGGGTTCATGCTCATTAGTCGTCCTAAAGTGTAAGCTCGATGACCATTTATCAGGTTTATTGTAAAGGACATTTCTAGTTCAGGTACAGGTTGGACTAATTGGCTTCTCAAATCTCTTCCAACTCTGAGATTCAGTGATTCTGTGAAATTAGATAATGTATGCAAAGTGCTTCATTAACCTTAAAGTACTAGATAAAAGTCATCTATCATTGTTAATATGATGATCAGCAATTTCATGCCTTGGTTAAAGAGACATCTGGGTCTATAAGATTTTGTTTTTGTTGGGCCTTTGTCAAGTTTGAGTAAGACTGATGTAAGCTTCTGCACATCAGCTGGGAGGGTTCCCATCTGCTAAAACACCAGTGAAAGCTGCCCATTTCAACAAGTGAATTGTTAGGCAGTCATTTGGAATTTTTTGTCAAATTCTCCAGCAAACTCTGTCTGGTGCTTTCTTCTTCTAAAGAATTTTTAATGGATTCTCCAATGAGTCATTGATAAACCATCTGTGAGGGTCTAATAGTTTTCCCTGTGGATGAGAGTTAAGGTATTTGTCAAATTCAGGTAATCACAGTAGGTCTCAGGTAGATAAATGGCATCACGTTTGGCAAATTCTTCCACAAAGAGGCATCTGCTGACTTTTGCTTAAGCATTGGTATTTGAATTCCTTTCAACCAAAGAGTATTTGGCTAATAGTATGTTCAATCTTGTCTGTTTTTTATGAAAAGTCTGTTGCAAATATCTCTGTCCTTTAGGCATACTTCTGACAAATCTTAGGATCACAGATTTAGAGCTGGGATGTGCATTAATACAGAAGTGAATTACCTTGGATTCCTTAGAGATCTTCTTGTCCAACCCCCTCATGTTTCAGAAGAGACAGCTAAAGCCCAAGAGAGAACATGACTTCTCCAGGGTCATACAAGAGCAGTAAATTACAGGGCTGGGACTCAAACCTGGCTCCAATTCAATGCCTTTTATGCCATCTCAAGCACCTCCAGACTCATAATTCTGGCAGTAAAAGCATGGGCTCTGTCTCTCCCTGTAGCTGGCACTCCCAGATGGTTCCAGGGTTGAAAGCTTCAGTGAAGGCCCTTCTAGATATAGGATCCTCTGTTTCCTTTACTTATTGGCATCTGCTTGGTCTACACCCCATCTCTCTTCCCATGACTGCTAACTCATCATCTGTCTACCCCTCCCCCCTCTCCTCACTCCCATCCCTGCCAGCACCCAGCAGAGCGCCTGGCACAAAGTTGGTGCTTGTAGAATGGAATGGGATTGGGAGAAAACTTCCTTCTTCATAATTTAACCAAGGGGGCTCTGCCCGAAGCAAAACTATCTCTGTGACTCAGAGAAGAATTCTTCACCAGCATCATCCCTCAACAGAAAGGGAGAAGGGAAAGAGGGAGAAGGAATGGTACCCAGGCTAGCCCCTGAATGAGGCATCAGCCTTATGATGGCTTCTTAACTTTACTTTGGGGGGGGGCTATTTTTAAAGTTTTTTATTTTTAAATTTTTAAAATTTATTTCTAGTTTTCAACATTTATTTCTATATGATTTTGAGTTACAAATTTCTCCCCATCTCTACCCTCCCCCCACCCCAAGATGTCATGCATTCTGATCCCCCCTTTCCCCTGTCTGCCCTCCCTTCTATCACTCCACCCTTCCATGCCTTTTCCCCTTACCTTCTTGTAGGGCAAGATAGATTTCTATACCCCATTGCCTGTATATCTTATTTCCCATTAACTTTACATTTTAAAGAGAGGAAGAAGACTTACATTCTTCCCTTTAATTGTGGCCTTCAATGGCTCTTTAGCAATGCCTTGCAGGACCTCAGATATAGAGTTGTGGGTGAAAGAGACAGAAAGAGTTGATGAAAGTGTGGCTTCTTCTATGCCAGGTAGCAAAATTGAATTGTTAAGCCTCTAACCCGTTCCCTTATCATCCTTTACATTTTGAAAATGTTTGCCGGAAATCCAGGCATGCTCTGAATGTGTTATTGTTCCCATCTCTGCAGATAGAATCAAACTCACGGAAAATGATTAAATTAAAATATAATCCGGTCTTGAGTAAATTGTAAGTCTGGGCTGAATACAAAGCATAATCCTTTGTAGATAGGCCTTGTGCTCTCTGGCTGCCTGGGAGATTAAAGCATGTGCACATAGCTTGCGAACCGACTGTTTCTTTGGAGTCACAAATGGAGAAGGTTTATCTGTGTTTGCATTTGTCATCCCACTAAAGTTACCACCTTTGTCCATTGTCCAGTCCCAAATTTATGACATTTTTTTCTTGAAATGTAAATGCCTTTAGAAATATAAACAATGTCTAGCATTAATGGTTCTTCTGTCCAAGTGCCTTTAACAAAAACGGTGTCCATTAGGATCTGTTTTAAACCTTAAGACATCAAATGGAATTTTCCTTAGGAATATTGAAGGCTAGACTGCTTGGTCTTGGGGTATCTGTAACAATCAATTCTTGCTTTAACCTCTCTAATATGTTATTGATTGATTTGGATGGCATCTGTATGCACTGTCTTTTGTATGTGTGTTGTATGTCCTCACAGTATATGTTCCCACATTATTGTCCCCAAATAGAAGGTAAACTCTGTGAGGTCAGAGACTGTTTCATTTTTTGTCTTTGAAATCCCAGCACAGAGCAGATACTCAATGGCAACAGCTAGGAGTATTGATATCTGCATATTTCTAACATAATAGAGAACTTCCCATTTGTTGTGCGATGTTCCTCCCTCCCCATTCTCTCCCTCCTTCCGGTCTTCCCTCTCCCTCTCTCTTTTCCCCCTATCTCTCCCTCTTCCTCTTCCTCTCCCTATCCCTTCAGTGGGACTCCTTGTACTACTCCCTTAGAGTTCCTATAAGCAGGGGGAGAAATTCCTCCTACCTCTTGAACCACAGCTATGATGGCTCCTTGCACATGGCATCAAGGAAATATGCTACTTAGATAAGTCGGAGTCTTTTTTTCTCCCTCAAAAAGTCTTTGGTTACTCTAGTCCATGACATATGAAGACACAATGTGGTAGTAGGGAAAAAAATAAAGATGCAAAAGTCACAGAACAGATTTGACTGAATCCAGTCATAAAAGTTCTTAGCTGTGTGACCCTGGGCAAGTCACTTAGCTCTGATATAATTCCAGGTTTATAAAATGAGGATTATACTGTCTACTTTGTAGGGTTTTTTAAGAGATCACCTTATAAACCTTAAAATGCTAAGCTGATGGCCTTCTGAGCAGAGAAAAGTGAATGGATACAAGATATGTTGTGCTATGGAAGTATGGCTGACAGACCATGGTGACTGATGGGCTAGGGGGATGAAGGAGAGAGAAGAGTAGAGGATGATTTATGAGGTGATGAGCCTGAAAGAATGGGGGTGCTGTTGACGGAAATAAGGTCATTGGGAAGATGGGTAGATTCAGGGGGAAAGATGATAAATTTGGCTTTAGACTGTTGAATTTGAGCTATCAATAAGATACCCAGGGGAAGATGCTGAGCATTCAGTTAGAGATGAGGAGTAGATGCTCAGGAGAAAGCTTAGCTCAGAATATACAGCTTAAGCACAGAGAGGACAATCACACCCATGGGAAGGTAGAGATCACCAAGAAAAAGAGGGAGAGAGAGAGAGGAGGTCCGTAATAGAGCTTTGGAGGGTCTAAATGATGGATCAATCGATCAATTAAACACCCAGTATGTACCAGGCATTAGATGCGGGTATGCGAAAGCAAGAATGAAATATTCCCTGCCTTCAGGAAGTTTGTGTTCTATGGGGGGAAACAACACATATACACATAAGTAGATGCAAAATATGCATAAAATAAATATAAACTCATTTACAAGAATGGGGTGAAGACATTGGAGGGATGAGAAAATGCGTCATGTAAGATGTAGTGTTCAGGTAACATTTTTTCAAGGTGTAGGGTTAATGGGATATGAGATCTTCCCGATCCATTAACAGGCCTCAAATAGAGCCCTGACACAGAGCCAATTAGGCTCTGAGCCACAGGGATTTCCATACCTTTCCAATTAAGTGCTGTTTTCCAAGCTTCTCAGGGTTAGCCAATCAAGTGTCTTTGATTAGAAACCCTATATGTTGTATTGCTTGGAGGGAGAGGCGGGGGTGGAGAGTGTAAGAGAGGAGGGAGGAACTTGCCTAGGGACTCTTGCTTGCCTGAGGATTGACCTTTTGGAAAGAATGCTTGAGACGCTCAGCGCTCCCTGGATCGATGATGAGTACCTTGCTAAATTTTGCTTTCTGGTATCCCAGTGGTGATGTCCCAAATAAATATTTTGCTTTCGTCTTGGAGGAAGAGAGTTTATCATATTTTGCAAGCCAACCCTGAAAATATGTATGTATATTCATAGCAGCTGCTGTAGGTATCGCATTGGCATTACAGAAGGAGATAGGGGATTTTAAGAGATATTCTAAACATGGGACACCCAAAGCAAAGAAACAAAAGCAAAAGGTGGAATGTCATGTGTGAAGATCAACAGGAAGGTCAGGTGAGCTAGATCACAAAGTGTTGGAAGAAGGGGGAGAAAAGAATAAACATCTGTATAGCACCTACCATGTGCCAGGAACAGTGCCAAGCACTTTACAAATATCATCTCATTTGATACTCACAACAAACCTGCAAGATAGCTGTGGTTATTATCCCCAATCTCCAGTCAAGGAAATGTAGGAGAACAGATGTTAAGGGAGCTGCCCAGGATCGCACAGGTAGTGTCTGAGGCTAAATTTGCACTCAGGTCTTCCTGACTCCAAGTTGGACACTGCTTCACCTAGGTGCTTGAAGGGGAGCACTGTGTATGTTATCTGTGAAGAAGTAGGTTGGAACCACATTTTGATAGATGGATGGAGCCACATTGTGATGGATGGAGGGATGAATTATCATCTAACAAAATAGAATAAGTCAAAATATTAGAAGACAGCAATGATCACAAAGCAAGTCATAGAACACTCGATCTTAAAAGAATCAAGAAAATTTCACAGGACAACCCCCCCAAAATAATGGAAAGATATATGCTAGGTACAAGGGCACTACAAGATACAACCAATGACAGCTTAGGAAAAAGAAGTATCAGAGACATGAATGACTTGAAAGGGAGGTACTTATGTAGTAAGCATCAGGCATAAGTGAGAATAATAATAGCTAACATCTAGAATAGCACATTAGGAAGCAGCTAGGTAGTGCTGCAGGTAGAGCCGAAGACCTGGGTTCAAATCCAGCCTCAGACACTTAGTAGCTGTGTGATTCTGGGCAAGTCACTCAACCCTGTTTGCCTCAGTTTCCTCATTTGTAAAATGAGCTGGAGAAGGAAATGGTAAACCACTCCAGTATCTTTGTCAAGAAAACCCTAAACGGGGGAGGGGGGGCAGCTAGATGGCGCAGTGAGTGGAATACTGGCCCTAGAATCAGAAGGACCTGAGTTCAAGTCCAACCTCAGACACAACGTACTTACTAGCTGTGTGACCTTGGGCAAGTGTATCAACAATCCAGCTAGCAGCTTCTGTGCGGGTGTAAGATCCACCAACAACCAGCACCCAGAAAGCTGCCAGCACAGGTTCTTTTGATCTGCTTTACTTAAGGAAAGCAACGTTAAGGGGTTAACAATCTTACTTTAATCCAACATACAAATAACATCCACCTAGTTCAGGGGGAAAAGCCAGCACCCTGAATTACAGACCAAATACAATTCGTAGTTATCAACATCTGGGTGTACAGCTGGGGAGCTCATTAAGAGTTACACGCTACTCCTGCTGTGGCTCGTTACCCAGCGAGAGCGCTAACCTTTGCACTTATATATCCTGTTCAGGGCTGGAGGGCCCTGACCTCACTCAGGCTGGGCATGGAGAAGTTCCCCACCCCCAATATCACATCAGATACAAATCAATGGCTCCCAATTGTCTCAGTGCTGAGAAATACAAAAACATCCCACTTTATCTGCCCCATTCAAACAAAGGCCAGAATCATTAAAGGTCAACAGCAAAAAGTCCTACCTTAATTACTATTACAGCAAGTCACTTAACCCCAATGGCCCTGCCTTCCCCCCTCCGAAAATAAAAACCTAAAACACCTAAATGGGAGTCATGAAGAGTCAGACATGACTGAAATGACTCGACAACAACATATAGCACATTAAGGTTTGCAACACTCTTTACACTTCTTCCCATTTGATCTCCCTAACAACCCCAGCAGGCAGGTCCTATTTTTCTTCCGATTTGATAAACGAGGAAGCTGGAAACACTGTAATCTTCAATGTAAGGATCCAATTTGTCTTGCCTTCTTTAAGCACTGTCTTTGAACCATGCTTTCATGTTTGGAAGCATTATTAGAATGTCCCTTAGGAATCCATTCGATTTGGGGATTAAAAATTAAAATACGCTTTATACATTTACTCTTGGGGGATTCTCTTGTCTGCAATAGAAAGAGCCCTAAATTAGAGTTCATAAAAGAGCCAAGATTCAGAACTCACAGCTCATCTAGTCTTTCTTCTTGCTTCTTACTTTACCAATATGGAAACTGAAGCTCAGAGACTGACTTGCCCAAGATTGTACAAGGTAGTAAGTGGGGCAATCGAGATTTGAACTTGTGAGTATGGATTGTTTCATTTGCACTTGTAACCACAGTACCTAGCAAAATGCCTGATATAGTGCTGTTAAATTGTTTTTCAGTCACACCTAACTCTCTGCGGCCCCATTTGGGGTTTTCTTGGCAAAGATATTGGAATGGTTTGTCATTTCCTTCTCTAGCTCATTTTACAGATAAGGAAACTGAGGCAAACAAGGTTAAGTGGCTTGAGTGTTCGAAACTAGATTTGAACTCAGGTTTTTCTGATCCATGCTCAATGCTCTATCCACTGTGCCATCTGGCTGCCCACCTGACATAGCAGGCACTTCAGTAAATACTCTTTGATTGATTGGCTCCAAAATTCAGCTTTCTTCCTACTGCACTGCATAGTCTGGATTGCAGTCCTAAGTCTATCACCCCATTTCCTCACCTATAAAATAATGACCAAAATATCCCTCCCTAGCCACCATACCCTTTTATGTAGTGTCTTCCCCATTAGAAGGTAAGCCCCTTGTGGACACAGCTATCTTTCTTTTACTATTTGTATCCCCAGGTTTAGCACAGTTTCTGACTCTTTAGTATGCTCCTAACCATTGCTTTTTCATTCATTTATTCATAAAGTAGTTGGAATGGCTGTCTCAGGTTCCTTCTATCTTTCAAATCTAGAGATCCCTCATTACCATGTTAACCGTTCTGGTATAAAGCTCTTCTATCATATCCGTCTATTTGTTTTTTACAACCTGTGAAAATTAAGTTAATTTCCCATTTTTTATTATTATAGTCTCCCACCTTGAAGGTTAAGTTTATTTGCTTCTCTCTCTCTCTCTCTCTCTCTCTCTCTCTCTCTCTCTCTCTCTCTCTCTCTCTCTCTCTCGTCTTAACACCATGGCAGATAAAGCCGAGAGCTTCGAGTTAATCTGTCCCTTGCTCAGTACTGAAATTGGATTGAGGAGCTGCTGAAGTTTTTCAACAACAGACTGGCTTAGTTGGATATCCTTCCTAAGTTGTGCTAATTCTTCCAATATTGCCTCTTTATTTCTTTGAGGATTTGCCCACTTAGAATGATTATTTTTTGGTATCTTGTTACTCTTCTGGTTGTCTATTTCCTCCTAGAGAGGGAGCTATGGCATCACAACTCCCAAGGATGGAAGTATACATGTATGTATGTGTGTATGTATGTACATATATGTACGTATATGCATACAAAATATATACACACATATATGTATCAATCATGACAAATGCATCTAGTATTTTTTAGTCATCTACTATGTTCCAGACATTACGTTATGTGCTAGAGATAGAAAGACAAAAATGAACAAGCCGTGCCCTCAAGAGGCTTATGTTCTAATGAAGAAGGGGGAATGTGTACATGAAAATGTAAGGTAGGGGTATGTGATTTCCCTCAGCTCAGTTGATGTAGTCACAAAAAATCCTGAATATAATCATCAGGTGTTAATGAAACTGTGGAGATATGTCTACCCTATGATACCTTTACAAGGCATGAACACCTCTCTGATTAAGTCATTGAGGCTTCAAACATCTCAGGAGTAATTGGGGAATAAGACTCTTGCAGGAAGAGGTAATTACACCCTCGATGCCTCCTCCCCCAAACAGTCAACCAACATGTAAAGTGGGAGATATTGCAAGTTAGGTGCTCCCTATGGAGGAGACCCCTGTGGATGTGAGAGATTTCTTTTTCTTCTCTGCACTCCACATTGGTCACGTAGCCTTGAAGTGGAATTACTTAACCAACAGGAGACACTCTATCCAGTGGGGAACAGAGACATTCTAAACAGACATGGCTAGAGGGAAGATTGGGTTGGGGCTACGTGATGAATAACAAATAAATACAAGGCAATTTGAGGAGAAGAAGGGAGGGAGTAGCACCAGGGGAGGGCATGGGGATTAGGAAAGACCTAATGAAGAAGGTGGCACCTGAGCCGAGCTTTGAAGGAAATTAGAAGTTCCAAGATGAAGAGGGATCCATTCCAGATGGGGAATGACTATCCTTAGAGGATTCTAGATCCACTGTTAGATGGGACCCCAGAGGTCCAACCCTTCATTTTACAGAGGAGGAAACAGAGACCTGGAGGGGTTAAGTGAATTGCCCCCAACTCATATAGGTAGTGAGCATTAAAGGAGGGATTTGAGTATATGTATATGAATATATGTGTGTATTGCAAGTGTATATGCACATATACATAGCATGTATATTGTGTTTGTACATGTGTGCACATGTACATCATCACATGTACACTATACATATGCATTCATGTGCATGTACATATTTAAATCTATAAGCAGGCATGTGCATATGCATATATATTTGCATACACATGTGTTTATCGCATATCTCCTGGGTATATTTTTGCTTTGGCGCAATACTGTCTTGCTTCTACTCGCTTTGAGCTACTCTCTGTTCACATAGGCTAGATGGGGCTTTTAGATTTCCAACCCCATTATTTTACAGAGACATTAACTAGGGTCCGTAAAGCGATGGTGGCTCTCCCAAGTTAGCTCTTGCAAACCTTCCGGCAGGCTCTAACTGCCATCAACACCCTTATTTATTCCCACACAGCCACCTTTGCCTTCCACTCAGAGAGGAAGTGTGGTAATAGAAAAAACATTGTCCTGAGAGATAGAAGAGAAGATTTGGGGTCTGGCTGTAACTGGTTTAGTTAACTAGTCAGTTAACTAGTTAACTAATCCAGGGTCAGTCACCAGCTCTGTTTCTTCATCTATAAAACAGGAATTGGGGCAGCTAGGTGGTACAGTGAGTAGAGCACCGGCTCTGAAGTCAGGAGGACCTGAGTTCAAATCTGTCCTCAGACACTTGACATACTTGCTAGCTGTGTGACCTTGGGCAAGTCACTTAACCCCAATTGCCTTGCCTTCCCCCTCAACATAAAAAAGGAATGGTCACATTTGCACTAGACCTAAATCCCAAATAGACAGAAGAGTCACAACAAAGTCTAGCTCTTCAATACCCCTCAAAAAAAGAAAAGAAAAAGAAAAGATAGAAAAATATACTGAAAGAGGTAAAACTATCAGAAATATTAAAAAAAAAATTATTACCTCCTCTCAGCTGATGCCTTTCCTGCCCAACAGAGATAGGAAGTCATTTATCTTGAGCTTCTGACTTCCCTTTAACTGGACTTTGTGCCAAACCAGCTAGGAAGAATTTCATCTTGTAATAGTGATAAAGCCCCAAGCCCTGGGTCCATAGACCTGTCTCTAATCCTCCAGCCTAGGAGAATTAGCTGCCTAGAAAATACCCAGTCCTGTCAGTACTTTTCCACCTAGCTCAAGGGGAATCTTAACAGCACCCAGCACTTAGTGGGGTGGTCTCTATTCTCATAGCACATTACCAGTTGGTTGGCCATGTCCCCAGTAATCAGGAGTCTGGGAGCTGGAGGGACACGCAATTGTTGGGGCTACCTGTCTAAGATGTGTGTCATAAGACAGCATGAAACAATAGAAAGTACCCTGGCTCTGGAGCCAGAGGAAGTGGGGTCAGATCCCCTCTCTGCTATGTACTACCTGGGTGACCTTGGACAAGTCATTTGATCTCTCTAGACCTCATCTGTAAAAGAAGGGCATTGGACTATCACCTGAACTCACTCTTTAGGGGGCTCTTGGTTTATTTGTGCCTAAGATAAACTTTGCTTTACTCCCTAATTTTCATTTCCTCTTAATTGAGCATCAATCAGCCATTCTTCAGCTAACAGGCTATAATAGAAAGATAAGAGATAGGAAGAGAATTCAAATGAGATATGGAAGACCCAGGTTTGGGGACAGGCTCTGTCACCAATGAGTCATGTGATCTCTCTGGGTCTCAGTTTCTTTTTTTATGAAATAAAGGTTAAAGATTAAATAATCTCTTCCCAGATTTAACATCCTATGCCTTTTTAAAATTACATCTACAAGCTAAGACCTTTCCTTAGCTGATATTATATAAGAAGCAATTCATTGTTTCTTTTTCTACAGGACCTAGCAGGAGATTTATTTTTCCCCCATTAAAGTCTGGCTGAGATATATCCCCAAGGCAACAGAGATTGAATATATTATGTAATAATTTTTACATCTACACTATCATCAAAGAAAGATTAAGTTATCTTACTTCTGCTTAACCATTTTGAATCTTAGTTTGCTCATCTGTAAAATGGAGATCTGCAATGCCTGCCCTGCCTAGTTCACAGAGATGGGAGTGTGAAATGATATAACATGACATAAACACACACTATGAAGCTGGAAGAGAAGGCATCAGTTTCTTCTCTGACAAAATGAAAGGGATAGACATGGTGTGATGCAATGATTTGGGAGCCAGTAATCAGGAGACTGGGACAAGTGAATTAAGTTCTTTCATTCTAAACTTTGTTCCACCTGGGAAGGAAAGCACCAGCATTGACCTGAGACCTGGGTTTGAGATCGAGCTTGGAAGCTTAATAGCTATGTGAACCTGGGTAAGTCATTTAACCTGTGAGTTCCTCGTCTGTAAAATAAGGGAGTTGGTCTAGATAAATCCTAAATCTAGGTCCTTCTATCCTATTTTAGGATGTCTCCTTTTTGGCTTGTACTCTTGCCTTGTTAAACACTCTTACTCACTGCTGTTCCCGAGGTCAGTGCTGTCAGTCTTTGATCAAGGTTGTCCTTGATTGTCATTTTAACCAAATGTTATCTGCCCAAGTTAGTGTGTCCTCAGTCCTAGTTCAGGCTGGATCCCTCCCCAGATGGGCTAGCCCTCTACACTGTACTGTCTAATGGGCATCTGCCTCTCTAATTATATTTTAAACCCGTAACAACTGCTCCATTCCTGTTGATTGGTGGATCATTTAAATCCTTTGTTTCCTAGATTCTTGAGTTCTTAATTTCAATCACCTAAATATGCCAAAGGAGATCAATTGCCAGAGGTATGGTCTGCAAGGCTTTCTAAGAATACGTGGACAATATTTTGAAGATATTTTTAAAGCTTTAGAAATTAAAAAAAAAAACTTTCACCAGGTTTCCCCCCCCCCCAAAAAAAAAACTATCTTACGGAGACTATCCCAAACTTTCAACTTCCTGGGCATAACTAATGTCATGCTACTACTTTGTTGAAATACATAAACATTTTATTACAAACATATTAAATTTAATTTAAATAGGACAGGTATTCACTTTAGATAGGCTATTAAGCTAATTCCTATGTTATTTCTATAAGAATGGAAAGCTAAAGTCCAAAATGAGCCGAGACTTTCAATAAAGGGATTCCGAAGCTATGTTGGGACTGAACTTGATGCTTCGATCAAGTTCATAGAATTCTGAGTTTAGATCCTAGAAAACCTGGGCTCAAATCCCTCGACAGATCCTAGCTGAGTAATAATAGCTAGCATTTCTATAGTGCTCCAAGTTTGGTAAAGCACTTTCCAAATATTGTTTCATTTGATCCTCACAACAACCTTGGGGGCGGGGTTAATATGACATAATAATACAACATTATTATTATGTCTATTGTAATTATATTTTGTTATTATTATTACATATACCATTATATTATTATCCCCATGTTATAGATGAGGAACCTGAGGCTGACAGACATTAAGTGGTTTGACCAGAGTCACACCGCTAGTGTGTTTGAAGTATGATTTGAACCCGGATCCTCCTGACTTCAAGTTGGACTGCTCTAGTCATTGCACCACCTAGATGCCTTTAGGTCAGTCACTTAGGACAGCTTAGATGGTACATGGATAGAGTGCTGGATCTGGAGGAAGGAAGACATGAGTTTAAATGTGGACTCAAACACTCGGTAGCTGTGTGACCCTGGGCAAGTCACTCAATCACGTTTGCCTCAGCTCTTTATCTCTGAAATGAGCTGAAGAAGGAAATGGTAAACCACTCCAATATATCTGCCAAGAAAACCCCAAAAAGGGGTCACATAGAGCTGGATGTGACTGATCAGCGACAAAATCACTTAACCTTTATGTGCCTCAGACAATTACTTAGGACCCACCAACTAAATACTGCACAGGTAGTGATCTGCATTGGCAGAGGAAGTTCCCACACTGGAATTCCCCACTCTGACAAAATCATGAGTCCTTTGCATGTGCTTGTTGGAAGCAAGAGGAAGAATATTTAATGATAATGGAGAGAAGATAGAACAACTCAATTCCTATTTGGCTTCTTTCTTGTTGCTTTTGTCTTTCTGTAGAGGAGAGTGGTCTTCAGATTGAAATGGACAGAAGAAACATGATCAACAGGGAATTGAAACCAGTTTTGATCAGTTAAATCCAATTGATCTGGCCTTGGTAAATCATTTCCCAGCATCTTAAAGGAGTTAGGCAATATAGCTCATGAAAAACCCTTGGTGAGCTCTGAACAAATGTGTAAAAGAATGAATATGCTGGATACAAGCTGAAAATGAAGACTTACAGAGTATATAACTTATCTTCAGATATTTTTAAAATTGTAGACTTGACTTGAAATAAGCCTATATTACAGGAACCATATTAAGATACATTAACACCCATTAACACTTTAAAAATAATCTCCAACAGAGAGCTAGCTAGCTTTAATTTATCAGTCACTCCTTCCCCTCCTTTTTTGTCTATGCCCCTCTGTGTTTGTGTATACTTTTTTCCTTTTATGTAATCAATGTGTATACGGAACTCACCCTGCTTTCTGTACTTGGCATTATTTCATAGAAATATTTCTCGTATTTGTCATTCTTAATTACATCTAGCATTCCACTTAATTGATATACCGCAGTCTGTCACAGCCAGAGGGCCCCAACTGTTGGGTTTTTAGGTTGTTTCCAGTTTTTCAGAAGCATGAATACATGCTATAAATAAGAGAAGGCAGTGAGGTATAGTAGAAGGAATTCTGGGTATGGAGTCAGAGGACCCAGATTGTAATCTTGACACTGACTACCTGTATGAGCTCGGGCAACTTGAGCTCTTTGAGACTCATCTGTAAAATATTGAACTACTTGGCTTCTAAGGGTTCTTTCAACTCTAGCTCTGTGATCTCTGAATGAAGAGTTTTTCTTTTGGCTAACACTCAAACTTATATTCCTTCTAGTCATATCAGTGGGTCAATGCTGTTGAGTTGTTTCAGTCACAGTCAACTCACCATGACCCCATTTGGGATTTTCTTGGCAAAGATACTGGAGTGATTTGCCATTTCCTTCTCCAGCTAATTTTACAGATGAGGAAACTGAGGCATACAGGGCTAAGTGACTTGCCCACGATCACACAGCTAGTAAGTGTCTGAGGTCATTTGAACTCAGGTCCTCCTAACTCTAGGGCTGGAGCTCTACCCACTGCACCACCTAGCTGTGTCAAAGGGAATGCTTACTATTATAACCCTTATAGTATACTGTCAGATTACTTTATCTTCAAATACCCAAAGGGCTTGGGAAAAGGATTTGACTTGTTCTCAGTCTCTGAGGGCAGAATTGGAGCAATGAGGTGTAAGTTGTAGGTAGGTTGGGGGAAATCTTTACGTAAAGAAAGACTTTTGATCAGTTCAAACTGTCTAAATATAGAATTGGTTGCCTCAAGAGGTAGTGAGTTTCCCATCTTCAAAGTCATTAAAGAAGAGTTTCGACGATCACTTGTCGGGATGCTGCTTCAGATGAGATACCTGGATCACCTCTAAAGTCCCTCTCAATTTTATGATTCTGGGATTCTAATTTTTCACAGGAGAAAACCATCTCCATGAAGTTGTCGATTCTCAATTTTTCTAGACCTAGGCTGTTGTTTATGGGTTGGTTTCTTGTCTTGATGGCCTATTTTGTAGCCATGGGGCCTCAGCTCGGTTGGTAGGCAGCATTTCAGCAAAGATAGAATCATTAATGGGGCAATCAAGGGGGGAAGGGAAGTGGTAGGTAAACATACCTGGAGGTAGGACAGGATGAGGTGGGAGAGAAGAGGGATTCCATGTCATTAGCTTGACATCTGATTTGGAATATGTACGGTTAGTTGACTTTTGTATCATTTCACTTCTTAAAAGCATGTGCCCTGGAACTGGGAACAGGGAGAGTTCATTTGTCTACTCTGTCTATGTGATTGGGTAAAGACGAAGGACAAAAAAAAATAAGAACAATGTTCTTTTTTAAAAAAATTTAATTATCTCTGCTCTCTAAATCCTTTTAGATTACAAATAACCAAGAATTGTGTGTGATAACCTCCTGGTATCTTAAAATCTTAGGGATGGAAGGGTTTTTAAGAGGTTAGCTAGTCCATCTTCCTTCCCTAAGCAACACAAATAAGATAAAAATCTAACCTACTTTTTAGCAGCTTTTCAGAAGGGAGACCTCAGCAAGCTCTACCATTTTTGCCAGCCATATAAGGAAATTCTTCCTCATATCTGACCTAAATCTCCCATGTTGCAACTTAAACTCATCTCTTCTTGGGGTGTCCTTGGTATAACTGGAACGTAGCAAATCCTTCATATATATGAAGAATTAAACAGCTCCTGTTGATGATGTCCTGAGATCTAAGGTAGGTGGTATACATACCATGAAGTAGGCAATATAAGTACTATTTTAATGAGTATCCCCACTTAATAGTTGATAGAACCGAAGCTCAGAAAGATCAAGTGACTTGTCTAGAGTCACACAGCCAGTAAGTATCAGAACTGAAACTCCCACCATGGTCTTCCACTTCAAGCTTAGTATTTCCACCACTATGCCATGTTGTGTCCATAATCACTGACTTTTAGAGTTCTCAGGTTCTTAAAGCAATTTACAGGAAATTAGTTAGTGTCTGAGGCCAGGTTTAAACTCAGATCTTCCTGACTCCATGTCTAACACTCTATCTACTGCACCACGGATAAGGAAATTGAGTCTCAGAGAGGCTTATAGGTACGGAGCAACTAAGTGTCTGAGGTAGGAGTTGAAACTGAGTCTCCTGACTCTAGTTTCGACACCTACTTTATCTGCTCCATCTACTAGCTTTGTAAATCTTATGTTATGGAGATAGACTGGTCTATGAAGGCCAGTCCTTGAATCATGCACAAACATCTCCTCCCTGATTTCAGTCCAAGTGACCAGGTGGAATTCAGGGAGAATTTGTTTCTGGCCATTCACAACTGACAGGCTGGTACAGAAGTCTATATAGTCTGTAGTATTGTTACTGTAGGCTATGGAATTGGAAGAACTGATGACTTGGGGTGCTGAGGTAGAACTGACTGGGTATACAAAAAAGGAGGTCCCATCTTCTCTTTTTCCTCTGCAGCTGTGAGGAGGCAAAGCTCCTCATCTGGTTCCAAGAATGAAGTAGGGCAAAGATAGCAGCCCTCCATTCCACTGGGCTTTGGTGGTTGTGTACACATGGC
The DNA here is from genome assembly GCF_011100635.1 of Trichosurus vulpecula. Lineage (NCBI taxonomy): Eukaryota > Metazoa > Chordata > Mammalia > Diprotodontia > Phalangeridae > Trichosurus > Trichosurus vulpecula. The sequence goes on from NC_050576.1 coordinate 45,924,386, forward strand.
CACCTATGTCTCCTTTCGTTTATCCTTTTTTTCTCGAGCAAATAAATATTCTGAGCTGGAAGTGTTCAGGTGACCTTGTGAGTTCAGGAGATCCAAAAGTCTGAGCAGAGGCAGCCTCTGGAGCAGTAGTGGTTTACAATGGTGGAAGTGGCTGAAGATGAAGGGGAAAGACATTTGTCCACAGATGATGGCTGTTTCAGGAAATGTACTCCCTTGTGGTAGAAAGATGTGTTGGCCATCAGTTCTACAAAGCCCAGCTGGGCTGCCAGTCTAGTATGGAATTACAGCTAAGGGGAACTTCATACACAAAGACTTCAAGAGACAAGAGTTGGGAAATACCCCTTGGCCGCATGTATTCTCTACCATTATATTGTCAATTTAAGCTTGCTCTCCCCAACCACATTCTATAAGCAAAGAGAGAGTGCCCAGGTTTGGGAGACATGGTTTGTATCCAAGTGTTACTCTTCCATACCAGTAAATGCCTTTTCTAAAAACGAATGGAGTCATTGTTGAGTATTGATTATTACTAGAGAGCACAGCAGTGGGGGCTTAGGAGCTAAAGCATTAGAAACTACAGCCCCTCAGGCTTACCCCTAGAACCCAGAGGGAAGAAGCAGGAATCTGCTAATGGGAATGGGAGTTAGGAGACTACTCTTAGAGGAAGCCTAACCCTTCAATAATGACTCATGTTTACATAACACTTTAAGGTTTACTAGGCACTTTACACACAACTATCCCATGTTATGTCTTGCATCTCATGGATGTGGAAACTGAGGCTCAGAGACTTGAGTTGACATTTAGTTAATATAAATCTGATTCAATCAAACTCAGGCCTTCTGAGTCCAAACCCAGCATTTTTTCTGTATGTTGCACTGTGTGTTGTTGTTTGGTCTTTTAGTCATGTCCAACTCTTACATGACTCCATTTGGGGTCTTCTTGGCAAAGATACTGGAGTAATTTGCCATTTCCTTCTCCAGCTCATTTCCAGATGAGGAAACTGAGGCAAACAGGGTTAAGTGACTTGCCCAGGGTTACACAGCTAGCAAGTATCTGAGGGCAGATTTGAACTCAGGGAGATGAGTCTTCCTGACTTTAGGCCTGGTATTCTGTGCACTATGGCATCACCTACCTGCCACTATGCATTGTATGGATGGGAGCCAATAGTGGTGGTAATGGTAATTATATTACATATTATAAAATTCCTTAAAATAAAACTATTGGAGGCAGCATGACATAATGGAGAGAGCTGGCCTTGGGATCAGGAAGGTCTGGATTCAAGTTCTGTCTCTGAAGCATACAAGTGACTCTCCAAGACTCTAACTCTCTGTGTTATAGATGAGTTGCCATTCTGCATCAGTGGAGGGAGCTTTCACACTGGGAGTTTCTCCACCTTGCTGAAATCACAGGTGATTTCAAATAAATAAAAATACTGTAAATGTAAATTAATCTGCTAGTAATGATATTTGGAGCCTCCATGCTAAGTCCAGTTGACACCAGCTTAGAATCTGGGGAAAAGCCACATCGACTCAGCAGTGAAAAATGGACCCTGAAAGTTTTGTGTCTTCTCGCTCCTCTTTCTCTGCTAATGTTCCAGCACCCAGTCTGAAGGGTGCTAGAAGGTCCAACAGTTCCTGGCAGAACAGGTGGCCTGTGTAAATTGGGGAGCCCTGCCTGGCTCATGGTCTGTTTGGAGGCTGGCATGGTCAGGCTGGCACTCGTGGACAGTAGACACTCATGTCGCTGAACCTCAGCATATAGCAGAGGAGGGGAAGAGCTTCTTGTTTAACACTCCCACTGTCCACCTAGACTTCCCTTCCACTGTCCTCACTCAAACTTAATTGTAAAGGGCTTAGACACCTCACTAGCTGTGTGACTCTCAGCAGGCCACTTTAACCTCTATCAGCCTTAGTTTCCTCATTTGTAAAATGAAGACAATAGTAGTGTGTACCCCCCAAGGTTGCTGATGGTGTGTAAATGAAGTGTGATATTAGTGTGAACTATTACTATTGAATGCATCAATTTGTAAATTTGAGACTGGCAGCTCTTGACCTCTTCCCCATGACTGCGTGCCATTTAGAACTACACCATTATTAAGGTGATACTTTGTTTTTCCTATTAGACACGGCTCTCCAACAGCAAGTCAAAATTAATTTAATTAATAAAGTACTATTAATTGATCTAGTGAATGTGGAATTAACTGCTTTTCACATATTAAAAACTCAATTAAAATTTTTTAATTAATCTTTTAAATTAAAAACTAATTCGATTGGTTATTCAATCCCCCTTGCTTAAAAGTCCAGGTGTTATTTATGTTTTATAATTATGCGACGCCAGGTTGAAAGCATCAAAACAAACTGAATTATCCCTTGGGGAAGAAAAGGCCCAGGACCGAATTTATATAGTAATTTTATGGTGTTTCGGGCCAGATTGTTTTCCTTAACTTCGTGATGCCTGCTGAGCTCCAGTTGACTTCAGGTTAAGAAAGTAGAGGAAGGGAAATTCAGTTCCTAATTAATTCATATTTGTTCTGTCCCTGCAGTGGAAAGACCTGGTTGCAGAATCGTTATTCCACCCCCAGTTTTTCTCCTTTCCAACATAGGCTAGGATTTCAGAAAGAAATACCCCAATTTCCCATGTTTTCCAGCTTTAGGGTAATTCCTGACTCGTGTCTTTGATTTCTTTCCAACACGGGTGCGAAGAAGAATCTTGTGAGTGAATTCCCTTTCCATTTCCTATGGGCTAGTCATTGTTTTGGTCATAGTCACTTTGAGAGGGGCAGCCTGAGGACCCTAAACCCTTCCAGAGTCAGGGTTCAATTGCAAAAAGACCTATTTGTTTGCCTATGAAAGGATGATTCTCGGTGGGCCCCAAAGTAGAGATCACTGGAGCCAAACACAACATGCTTATCCTCAAGACACCTGGGCATCCATTAGAATAAAAGTTAGTCCTAGCTGGGTTGTCGTGACCAACCAAAGTAAAACCCTGGAGGGAGATAAAAACTCAGTTCCAGGATCAGATTTAGGCACTAAATTGGCAGTTTATGAAAGTAGAAAGTGATCATTGATTCTTATTAGCTCCTTATCCCCTGTCTAGGGGTAATGGGAAGAAGTTGCCAAGAGGCAAATTGAGGCTTGGTGTAATGGGTTAAATAATTACTGATAAGTAGAGAGAGGGATTGGATCTGTGATTTAATTAATAAAGGTAATTTCCAGATGAGGAAACCCCCTCTAGCAATGAAAATTAGCAACCTCTAGTCTTGGAGAATTGCTTGAGGGTGCTGAGTGGTTAAATGACTTGCCATGGTTACAGAGCCAGTATACATCAGATACGGGACTTGGCCCCAGTTCTTCCCGATTCCAAGGCCAGCTCTCTACCCGCCAATCCACAGTCAAATCATTATTTGGATATTTTTTTAATATAGCTTTATTTGTTTAAGTAAACAGTGACTACATAAAAACTATCGAACTCAATCACCAAATCAGTTATAATCAGTTGATTTAATTTTGAGATAACCCTGAAGAACTGTGCCTAATATGTAGCATTAAAGTTTGGGATCACAGGAGATGGGATTTGAACCTACCAAAGTCTATTTTAGTGGTTGTGCCTTCTGGGGGAGAATTGCTCCCTCTCACACCTAGACCTTCACACCGAGACACAAGGTAGAGGTTAAGAATAACCTTGGGGCACTGTAGCCAAAGGGGAATCTCCTGCCCCCCACCTGGAGTAACCAATAGGCTATGACACAGTGGACTCTGAAGCTGACCTCTACTTTAGAAATGAGTTGGGAAGAGGAACAAGGGAAGCATCAGGGTCTGGTATCCAGAAAAGTCTTCAGAGCATTAGGTGTTGAATGAATTCTTATTCAATTGAAGCTTCCAACCTAGGAGTCATTCTGGACTCCTCACTCTCTCTCAACCTCCATATTTAATCTGTCAATTTGACTTTGGCAGCATCTCTCCAATATGCTCACTTTTCTCCTTTGACACCTCATGCCTGGAGTCTTCCAATGCATCTGAATTTAAGTCTCTCCCTACTCTAAACCACCCTCAGTTCAGCCACTAAAATGATTTTCCTAAAATGCAAATCCAATCATGCCACCAACCTCACCTTCAATAAACTCCAGTGCCTCCCCATTGACTCTAGGATCAAATACAAATTGCTCTGTTTGACATTTAAAGCCCTTTATAACCTGGCCCCCTCCTACCTTTCCAGTCTTCTTACACCTTACTCCTCAACACATACTCTTTGACCCTGTAGCACTGGCCTCCTGCCTGTTCCACGAACAAGACACTATCTCTTGGCTCTGGGCATTTTCTCTGGCTGTCCACTGTGCCCAGAATGTTCTCCCTCTTCATCTCCACCTCCCAGCTTCCCTGACTTCCTTTAAGTCTCAATTAAAATCCCACCTTCTACAGGAAACCTTCCCCCACCTCCTGTAGTTCTAATGCTTTTCCTCTTTTAATTATTTCCTATTTATCCTGTATGTCGCTTGCATTATACAGGGTATCCCTAAAGTCTGGGCACATAGGAAAATTGACAGCAGTGTGGAGTTATTGCATCAAGTTCACGTGAATCATGCAAAGTGCATCAGCCTTGGCATCACAAATGTTGGAAATCATATTGAAGATGTTATTTGTTAGTATTCCAATCAAATAAAATGCTGTTGAAAATTTCATTCATTTCATTTCTTGAAAATATGCATTTCTGCCTATGTGTCCAGACTTTAGGAACACCCTGTAGATATTTGTTTGCATGTTGTCTCTCCCATTAGATTATAAGCTCCTTGAGGGCAGGGACTGTCTTTTGCCCTGTCAAGCCACACCACTCATAATTTCTCAACAACTAAAGTTAGTACCTGCATTACAGATACAAATACCTTATCATTATAACTGAAAAGCACTTTGGAGATGATTTTATCTAAACACCTCATTTTCTAAATGAAGGAGGCAGGGTGTAGATAGTCTCGTGATTAGCATCTATATAGATGCTATAGCATAATCATTGTTAGCATCGATATAGAGCTTTAAGGTGTGCAAAGTGCTTTACAAGTATTATCTTATCTGATCCTCCCAACAACCCTGGAAGGTAGGTGCTATCCCCATTTTACAGGTAAGGAAACTGAGACAGATAAAGATTAAGTGACTTGTCCTAGGTCACACAGCCAGTAAGGGTCTAAGGTCAGATTTGAACTCAGGTCTTTCTGATTCTAGGTCCAGAGCTCAATCCATTGTGCTAGATGAAGTACCAACAGTTGAACCTGTATCCTCTGACTTAATTCAATTCAGCATTTACTAAGTGCCTATGTACAAGGCATATCCAAATCCAGGATTCTTTCCGTTGTCCCATGCTACCTTTCTGAACCAGCCTGACTCTCCCCCATCCTTTTTGGTTTGAACTTACTAAAGTGAAAAGAAATTTCACATTCTTTACCATTATTGTTTATCTGGTTTTAAGGAAGCTTTAAGACTATCTCTAGCCACTTCAATTCTGACCCTGTTTCTTTATGGACAAAACTTGTGCCCATTACATTTCACAAACTTGTTTTTCTGGTCTATGTTTCCTCAGTGTATAAATACTGGTCTGCTTCTTTCTTCATCCTCTCCTATCCCACCCAGTCCTTCAAGTGAGTGGCTTTCGTTTGAATTTCATTCTATTCTTTGGAAGATGGTTGTGGATCTTTGGAAAAAAGAATAATATTGAACACAGAGACAAAACTTTCTTCTTTATAGCCTAGCCTTGCGGAGAATTCACCAGAAGAAAGAAACGTATGAGAATTTTTATGGTCTTCAAGGTTTACCTAGCCCTCAACCATATTTTAAAATTAATTGTTTTCTTAATGAACAGAAATCTATTTTCTCCCCTTCCCATCCCCCACTTTATTGGGGAATAAAAAGCAAAACAAATTCCTTGTAACAATAACACATGGTCAAGCAAAACAAATTCCTTTATTCGCTGTGTTCAAAAAAATATACCTTTTGATCTGTACACTTCTCTGTCAGGAAGTGGGCATCATGCTTCTTCATCTTGGATCCTCTGGAATCATGGGTGGTCATTGTGTTAATCAGAGTTCTTACTGCTTTCAAAGCTATTTATCTTTCTGGTGGTATTGTTACAAATTGATCAATGCCATCTCTGTAGCCTCACAGTCATTCTTGTAGCTTTGTAACGCTCCCCATGCCAGTGAGATCTGGGGATGGGAGGAAATACACTCAGAGATCTTCCAAGCCACTGAAAGAGTCCTGAGAAAATCAAATAGGATGAGATCTTAGTTTTCAAGCTGCTTTCCATCCTGATTTCTTTTTGTGGTTGCTATGAATGCACTCTTATTGTTACCAATGAAATTTTTGTGCATGCACACATCTACATAAGAAAAGAGAGGAATGTTGTTAGCAAGCCAGCCTTGGAGTCAAGAAGACCTAGATATAAGTCCTGCCTTTGTTATATACTGGTTGTGTGACTATGGACAGGTCACGTAACCTTGCAGTTTGTCAAGAGACTTCTCTTAGCCTCTAAGCTGCAGAGCAGAGACTTTCCTCAAATGTAATTCCCTTCACATGAAATCATTAGGCCAGTCCAAACCACATTTCCTGCAACCCAATGTAAATAAAAACATGTAGGAGACTAAATAGGGATTGGACCTCTACAATAAAGCGTATGTGTATATATGTGTGTATGTATGTATGTATATACGTGTATCTGTATCTTCCTGTCTGCCT